>NW_021849211.1:2259418-2303472 GCF_003651465.1 Formica exsecta
GGCATTCCTTTCGCGCTGATTGATTGTGACGGATAGCTCGTGTTACCAGGACGTTTTTCCGCACGAGCTCCTGTACACATGTTGCCGCGAGCCCTAGCCGCCAATTTAATCAGCCGTGCGATGCGCTCCGCTGTCGTACCGTCAACCAGTCACACCGCTTTTTTACCTTTAGGGAATAAATCTATATAGTTTATTATTTGTCGATCCGTTCTATCTATCTGACAATATTGTCTCTCGAAATGACACATACACGTCGGCCACGGTGTTTTTTTTTACGCGAAAATTTATTTTGGTAACATGCGCGATATGTAACGTAATACGCATGATAAAAAGTGTATTATTAATATTTACTGCGTGTCACAATTGCATCGGCAACAGCGATTATACAAATCAAATTCAATATTATATTGAATTTTCTGTCCTCTTTTTAGATGAATATCATCCGAAATATATGAGATAAATTTATTATAGAGATAAGATTTATTTTATCCACCATAGAAACTTGACAATTATTATATTACGTCATTAATAATTGTTAAATGTTTATTAATGTTTCATAAGATTCACTGATCGTGATAAGTTTAATAGACTTTTGATCTTTTGATAGAATTATCACCGTTACTGTTATCGTCTTCGGTAGACGGTATATAGCAAGTGTGAGAACTATCTCTCACGAGAATAAGCGACATTGGCGCACGATGCGATAAATCCTTTTTATTGCGGTATTCTAACAGCGATCTGGTTTAAATGACTCATCGTAACCTTTGATGAGTCTCACGTGCTGAATTCATTACTTAGAGACGATAGTCTTTGATTTCTGTTGCAACTGTAATTTTTGATTACATAGAAGCAAGAATGATTATGTACTAGTTAAAAGAAAATTTTATATTACTGATAGCAGGAAGAAATGGCTACGTGCAATGAAATTCTCACATTACGCTCGACAAAATGTATGATACAGATATTTAACCTCGATTCTTTAAAATATATCCTAGACAACTTTTGACAGTTTGCAATGGAGAGACATTTAATTAAAATTATACTCACGTGGTGCACTTAAAATTTAAGATGCACCACGAGGTCATAAAGTAATAGACTTTCTGAGAGCATGCAAATTTACCCCATAACATTGGCTTAAGTAATGCAGGATTTAATCTTTTCACGAGACTACGAAGGAATACAAAGTCGATTAGAAAATTACTTTTTACTGTGCTACATTTCGCAACTTATTAATTACAAATGACGCGTACTTTATTATATGCGTTTCTTCTTTCTCTTTAATCTTTCATTGCTTTTTCTCTCCTTGTCTTTTTGCCTTTTTTTTATATGCTAGTTTTCTATCGTCTGCTTGAATACATTTTATATGATGAAAAGAATTGCATTTCTCTCAGCTCTGCATCGTTTTAGATTTAGTTTTCTCGCTTAAGTGAGAAATATTCGCACGAGTCGACATCTCTCAAGCAATTAGAAGTGATTTTAAAAAAAGTTTTGTTAATAGGCAGCTAAGAGTATATAAATAAAAATAGCGTCTGTGAAAAGCGAGGAACGCTTGAACTTGCTTGCAAGTTTCGAGTACTTGGCCACTCGAAAAGTTTTTAGCTGGCTGCATTTCTAGTTGGCGGTAGTTTCTCTCTCCTCCGCGCCAGTCGCGGGTTTCTGCAATTTGCGCTCGCAACATTGCTTCAATTATAGGACAGGCAGATTCACCGCTCATTAAAAGTGGAGGAACACCGGGGCTCCCGGCTTCCGCTATTCGGGCTTCTATCCTCGATTCCGCGTTCTGCAAGATTTCTTCACTCTCCACTCAAAATTGTTCCGCAACCTTATTAATTTCGATCCAGCGAAATAGACTGTTTCTAAATAAAGATGAATTTATTTAAAAGTGATTTCTTTCTCTCTCTCTCTCTCTCTCTCTCTCTCTCTCTCTCTCTTTTTACATCTTTTATTGTGATTTTCTCGCAGCTTTAAAAATTCTGCATTAATTACTGTTAAATATATCTAAAGCATGCACAAAGCTGGAATTTTAAATTACCTTTGTAATTATATATACAATAACGTTGATATATTTTGACACAAATGTTTCAAAACGCTGTTAGGAAGAATTCATTTTATCTCTGGTCCACTGTCATGAAAATGCAAAATGTTATAAATTTATGACATCATATAACGTTCGTCCTTTACACGGTAAAAGCAGTCTTGGCGGATTCAAGATGCACCACGACAAATTCATCTCCGAGTCTCCGTCCGTATCGTACAAAGTCCGAGTTGTTACGTTAAATGCCGAGATGTAGACGTTAATAAATTGCAAGAATTGCCTTCCGGGGAAGGAACATTTCCCAGAGTACAAGGAGCAAGCATCGTGTATATATTGTCGACGCACAGGTACATCCGTACGCAAAGAGAAGAAAAAGGAAGATTGAAAAGGAACCGAGAAAAGATTAATGAGCGTTTCCTCGCCTCGCCTCTTGTCATTCCTTTCATCTTCTTACCTGTCTCACGTTTTTTTTCTTCTGTAGGATTTCATGCACAAAAATGCTCTTTTATCTATATACCAGATTTTTCAAATACCATTCAATAAAATGGTCGAGGATGCACATGAGCATTAGTCTTTCAAATGGACGAAGTACCGCGTTAAATATTGAGTAATTTGACGTGACAATAGAATTGCCGGAAGCGCTGTTAAAAAATTAACGGACACATAAAGCGATAAAATATGCAAAACGTATCAGATACTATATATGAATCCATGAAAATAATGGATTATCGACAGATAATCCTTTACGGAAAATGTAGAATTACTAATGTAGCTGAGAGAATATACCTACATTAACTACATTTCTGATTTTAAAGATTTACGAATTTAATGTATTATTCGATAAATGTAATATTCGATAATTGTAATATGATTAGATATTAATTATAGATAGTAATTACCGTAATAATTGACAGTGATTGTTCGATGATTTCCCTTGACTCGGTTCTTACGATAATAATTTGTTTCTGCGATTGAAGAGAAAAAAAGAGACATTAAAAGAAATTTATTTTATTGACAAAAATCGCGTGTGCATTTTTTTTTCATTTTTTTAATGTAAAGAATATATATATATATGCATATAATACCTTGGAAAGACATTTATATTAATGAATGAGTGAAAAAATCTGCTATATTTGAGAGAAATATCTTAATTGTTTATAAGTGTTCAGATCATGAAAAAGCAAAACGTGGAAAATAGCTACCAATACGTACCGTTCGCGAAGAGAGAGAGACTTTAATCCTCGTATATACGAGTAATACGCTGTGAATAAGCTGAAAAGGATTTTCGCCGGTATAGGAATTATTTATCATCATGGATTATGGTAGCTCTCGTCGGCTATTAAACGGAACGAAAGCGAGCACGGCCGAACACGCAACTCGACGGAAAATCCCATTGGGCGCGCGCAAATATTAAATGCGTTTACGATTTTCGCGAATGGGACTGATTATTATCCTCCGCGGAAATCGAATAATATGCCGCGGCTGCGAGGAAGCATTTTTCAAATACGACTGTGTAATATATACGATAAAGTATAAAATGCAGAAGTGAAAAAAAAAAGTTTTTATTAATTGTTCTCTGTAACTGTACCCTTTTTATTTCTTTTTTCGGTGTCATTTGTAACAGTTTGATTTATGACTGATTTGTATAGACGTGGAGAGTGATAAATTTCTTTTTAATAAATTATTCTAGAAAGTAGATTAATATTTTTATTTATATACAATATCAGAAATTCATGTATTGTCTGACCAAGTATATATATCGTCATATATTTTAATAGTCTCTTTGTATGGATTATGTATGCGAGAACATTATGTGGTATCTCACTAATAATAATAATTGGCTAGAATATATTTATTGCCGCAATGAAAGTACTAAATTTAGAGAGGTATAGATTATATTTTGGTTTTAAAGAGATGCGCGCAGTAATATGAAAGGGATGTAGTTATGTTTTTGTAAAATCAAAGCGCATGTATTTTGCATCATGCAAATCTGTATCAAAAAATGGGTAACGCGAGAACGCGATTGTGAATTGTAACGTACATCGAACGACAGAACGAAAAAAAAAAAAAAAAAAAGGACAGGTCGCAATTACATCGAACGACAGAACGAAAAAAAAAAAAAAAATAGGACAGGTCGCAATGCACAAAGGGCCAGTGGCAAACTGCAAATGTTCGATTGGTCATGAACAAAAAATAAAAGCCGATAGCGATGCGAAAGTTCATGAATCTTTGTTATACCGTAATATCAGACACGCACACAAATGCAACGTTTTTAATTTAATTCCAATCAAGCGTTTTAATACATATATTTTTTAGAGAGATATTTACAAACCAATAGTATTCTTTAAAATCTTCGCGGATAAAAAAATAAGATCGGTAACATTAATAGTGGAAAAATGAGAAGCGATTTAAAGAAATCAAGTAGCGAATCATATGTATGCAATGAGTGATTGCTCGCTTAAAAAATGCAGTAGAATGAACGAACGATCAATATTGTATGCCACCACGCAGCATTCTATATGTACGCTTTAAAAATTCGAACTATATTACGGTAGCTACGTGTTGTGGTTCGATGCGCTGCGAAAATCCCAAAGGAACGCTTAAATTCAAGCCGCATACACTGCGCTTGATTCTACGCCTGATGTTGTCACGCTTCGTGTGTGTCGGTGAATTTCTATATTCTTTTTAAACTCTCGCAATTTCTGGATAGCGGTTTTAGAATTACACGTCTCATTGAGACATTTCTATGTTCATAAATTGTAAATAATCGATATATTGTTTATTTTCTAACATTTATAAATGAAAGATGTGATATTAATTTCTATATAAAATGTGAAAATATTGTCATCGAAGAAAATCTTAGCGAAATATTTCATCAATAAATTTGCTTGCAAAATTTTCTAAATTAAAAATAATTAATTCAAGCAACGATGAGAGATAAGGCTAATACAAACTTTTGGACAATGGTGTATATGTTTAAAGTACTTACAGTATATGTATTTATAAAGTACTATATATGTATGTATAAAGTACTTACGGTACTTATAGTTTTCGTAGTATAACTCTTGTTCTCCGCAGGGCAGTCAACTGGTTGGCTGCCTACCTTTCGCTGAGGATGACCTGAACGAGAGTTGAAACTCCTATTTATTACGGAAATTGGCCATCCTGAAAAATGTACTGTAAGTGCTTACAGCACATGCACCAAAGATTTATATTGATTTTATAATTATTGCTTAAATTTATTCACATTACTAAATTTTTTGCAAAAAAAATAGCTATGAAGATTATGATTTATTTTATTATTTTTTAATCAATGCGATTGTATTTTTGCTATTTCTGATATTGATACATATTTATTAGATTTTTTTATTTTATTATTTTACATTCTCTATGGTTTATATTTTTACTCTATTCTATACAATAAAATCTAAATCTACATCACTTTTAATCGTAGCATGCTTACAAATTTTTCAAACATTATTTCTGCAAATTTTTCATAAAAAAAGCAGTCATTATAGAAATTACATAATCATTTTAGTGGTGCTCAGAAATTTCTGCTTTATTTACATTTTTCGTGGCTAATCTGCAGACATTGATATAAAAGTGTGCTCGGATTTAAATTGCGCGAATTCTGTGGAACATCGAAAATATTCGATAAAATTGAGTATTTAATTAGAACATTTGAAGGGAGAGATAATTGAATTTCAGAGTGCTTTTTCCAGACATGAAAGTTTCATTCATTTTCATCCGGCAGACAATCTTTTAATCTTTTACTTCGTCAATATGTGAATACATCCATGTGTGAGTTACAAACATTACTTTATTATCTTTTCGGCCAGATTTGTCTCCAGTTTGTTTTTTTGCAAATGAAATATTATATCATAATATTATAATTAAAACCTGTTGAATATTCATAAGGTCGCTATGTATAGAACTTTTATTGATCTACAGTTTTATCTAAAAGTACCTGAATATAATAGTTGTCTGTGAAAATAACTATATTGTATCATCGTTTACACAGTCCAAGTCGATACTGTTCGGCTAAAAATTTTCTGGTTTATCGAACAAGATCTTAAATAAGGTAGATTTATTTTAAGATGTCGATTAAATTAAAAATTGACATCTCTCTTGTCATATTGTTTCTTCTATCTATGATTCAATATATTGAGAAATGAAATAAACAAAAATGAAATTTTAAATATGTATATACAAAAATACGAAACATACGAAATCTTAAGTACATGTATGTGTACGTGTACAGACGCTTTGTATTGGAAAACTATTTCGAATTCGAGATAAAAAAACCGATCGATCGTCGTCTACAGATATTGGAAGATGGAGATTATATCGAGAAAAATATTGGTATTTATGTTAAGCTGATCAGAATTCTAATAATGATATCTTAACTTAATAATATCTTACTAGAAAATTTTATTTTCATATTTTTAACAACACGATTATGAAAATAATTCTTTATGCTTAATACGTAAATTTTCTGTTAGTCTGTGTTATCTATTAGCATGATATAATACTTACAATTAGTAACAGTCAATGATTTTCAGAGTTGCATGCATGCGCACTATGCATAAATGATAATAATTTCGAAATTATTATTGAGTTGAGGCACATAGCGACTATCCGGATAAGTTCTACGCATTAAACCGTTATTCTCCCCTTCATAGTGTCGGCTTGTTTTGCGTCAAAGAACTTAACAGGCTTTTGGTCTTCAACGCTACGAAATTGTCGAAAGCGGGCAAGCAACGAAATTCGCAATTTGTATATCCTTTGCTTTCTTTTTAGTTACGTTTTAGTCGCTTTGAATCGCATGGAAATTAAATGGAGCTATTATTCTCGTTACTGCACACTTTGAGCTTGTGTATCCATCTTTCAAAAAGCAAGACGAGATATATGAAATAGATTGTAACCGACCGCTTCCGCAAGCGGATACGCTTGTCGGGATCAGGACTCATGGAAGGGTAGCGAGATACAAACGTGAGACTTAAAGTGAAATACAATATTTTATTTAGCTTCAAGTTTAGTGTACAAAATATGTATGTGTGTGAGTATGTGTAAATTATAATTAATTTATTTTGCATGGTATTTACAGTGTGTGTGTGTCAGTGTGTGTGAAGTATATTATAGATATAGAAAAAAGACATTCTTTTTAACAAATGCGTACAAATCTACCCGAAATAAAGCTGAAACGCAGAATATCACATATGTATAACTTTAGTGAAGATCGCGTATTATTTTTGCTTTCGCTAGAAATATTCCATAGAAAATGGAGATCGCAAAAATCCTATATATCGGCACGAGCTACCTTCTACGCGCCTTTATCCCAAAGTATTTCGCGCGAGTAGATACTCGGCATCCTATACGGGAAATCGTGACTTCGTTTTAAATTCTTCCGATGCGGAGTAACGTCGTTTCGGAGAGGAATCGCCCTTTGCTCTGACAATAAGGAACTGAGGGTAGCAATGAAGCCGCGTGACTACAACGTTTCTCTACGTGGTTTAGCTCTCCTGTATTTTACGTACATTATATCGGTCTCTGGCTCTTCGATCGAATTTAACGTTTGGCCGTTTTTGACTGCGAATTTATAATAATAGTTAAGCTTTACGCGTTGTGCTCATAATCGGTCCATAGCTTACGGTGAATTGCGATGAAATAGATTTTGCCAAATGTTTGCACATGTACATATGAAGGAATATTGTATAATAGAATGTTATATGTGCACGCCACATATTTAATATTATTGAACGATTTAACTATTTGTGTATAAATTGTAAACGCTCTGTACACGCGTACTTGGCAATATCATGATAAAATAGGTCATAATAATATATGCGCGCAAAATACATATTTCTTGTGATACATAATTGGATGCATTAAGTTACGGTCTACTTGATTATGTATATGATATTGCAATTCTAGAAATTATTATCGCAATTAAATTTATACCAATTGCGTCAAGCTAGTTTGAATTAACATCGTTTTCCCACTCCTGTTAATGTGTATGGCACTTCTCTCGTAAAATTAATAAACTATAATTAATAAATCATTTTACAAATGTAAATCTTAGAAGATATTTGATATTTAATACGAGCGTTGTATTTTTTATACCTTTATATACTATATAAGGCTTCTGAGCGTTATCATATTTTATAGGGACGATCCATCCTTGCTAGTGTTTATTTTTTTATTTCTATCACCGTCTCGCGACGAACTGTTTACCGCTGAAATATATCAGTGTATACCCGCGAAATGGGAGTGGCAAATAGTTTTGTTGCAAACTCGCAAATAGGGAATTTTCTGGCTGCCGGAAATATACATATATCGCTGAGAGGGTATCTACTTCGGGATGGCAAAACGATGGACGATATGGCAGTCCGGAATAATTCTGTATGTTATTTATGTTTAAAGTTTTGTTTAAATTTACTCAAAACGATGGTGAATTTTTTTTTTCCAAAAATACTAACTTCAATCAGTTCAATAGCAATATATTTTGCTGGGAAATTGTATAATTGATTGGCTGACGTAGATATTTGCAAACGAGAAATAAGAGAAGGTTTTGATATTATTATAAAATTTATTACCTATATATATTAAACATCATAAAACTCTCGATACATTATATTACATTAATGTATTATATTTTAATTTTTCTATATTTTTCTTTGTTTCTCTCAAATTATTATATATTCTCGATTTTTCCATATTTGCGGCAGTTTTGTTTTCCTTTATTTTAATTTTATATACGATTATCGGTATCACAAATATCTGTAACGCAAGGAAATTAGTGTTATTCTACGTATAGCAGTGCTTACTCCTGATATTAAAAATATCGAATCAAATACCAGCACTTGCGTAAACGCGTCGTCACGATCTGCTAGATAGATAGGGCGAAACCATCGTCGGATAGCCCCGAAAAATAATTCAGAATTCGTCCCGTCGTGCGAACGTGACCACCGACGAACGTGTAGCCCTGAATTTCGGCGGAAATTCAGGTCGCCTTTACGGTCGCGCCGAAACTCCGAAGAATCTTATCGAGGTACGTGAAAAGCTAGGGAGGCGAAACGTCATCGGTACGTTATCGGACGTGGCACCCAAGTCGGCGAACGAAGGGGTTGAAGTATAAGCGATCGGTGGCGGTCGCGGGGACGCGCGAGAGCGGGGTGGGCGAATGCGGAGTCGAAAGGAGAACTTAAACGCGGAATAACGTCGAATAGGCAGCACTCGTCCGGTGCTTCGAGCCCGTTCCGCCGATTTAATAACGTAAATTGTGCGCCGGTCGCTTTAGCAGTTCTGTCACGAATTTTTCTAAAGCACACTATCGAGTGTTCGGGTTCCTGCCGCGAATACAGAGATCTCGCCTCTCCCCAGACCCTAGGCACCGTGCACGACGTCTCGCCTCCAGCCTCCCCCTGCTCGTTCTCTACGTTCCCCCTTGTCCCTCTTTTACGGTACCCTCTCTTACCTCCTTCTTCTCTCTTTCTCTCTCGATTTCCGTGTCTGCTCTTTTTATTTTTCTGCCACGCCACCGTCTCCCTTTCTCTCTCGCTCTTTCTTCCTATTTTTTTTTTTGTTTGTACGTACCAGGTGACAGGGCTGCGTCGATGAAAGCTAAACGACGAATTTCGCTCCCGCTCTTACGTGATTCGCATTTCCGTCCCGATCGGTTAATGCGACCACCGTAAGATCGGCGTGGCTGAATTTCTCCTCATGGACTCTCTCTTCGTCCGCCGAAACCACTCTTTTCTTCGTGGCCGCTGAGGCAACTCGAGAAAAAGGCGGCGTGGAAAAGGAATCGGCTATAACGCCGACGGTTATACGATATACTTGAATCTCGACACAAAGAATGCCCCGACGGGTTTTCGACTCCGCGTAACTCTCGATCTCTACGGAATGGAAGTTCTTCCGCACGAGGAAGCGCTCGCGGTGATTCTAGCATCCTTCTCTCTCTCTCTCTCTCTCTTTCTATCACTCATTCTCTTTCTCTCTCACTCTCTCGCCGGTCTTATTTAATTTAATTTAACTTAACTCGGGACCGCGTAACTAGATTTTACAAACCCGCCAACTTCGCGTTCCGGAAACGATTATTGTATTTCCCTCCGAGGTACTATACGGTGTAGCATCCTTCATAAATATTGGAAATCTAATAACTCTCAGTCCCGTTTACCTTGCTAAGGGTCTCGGCTTTTCTTCGATGAGAAAGAAACGAGGGAAGGTCAATTGAAAGAAAGGACAGCCGGAGGGAGGTGCGCCAACGTCAAGAGGGGGATAAGTTTTAAAAGACTTCACGGCGATACGTATAAATAGGAATTTCTGAGCCGCTGAGGACATCCGTTATTTGCATGTGAGTAATGAACCCGGCATGATGGGACTGAAGATGAGACAGGACACGGTGGCGCGCTAAGAAGAACGAAAGAAAGGATGGCGAGAGGACGGATGGGATGGTGATGTACATCCCTGGTATCAGCGCCCACCAGGCGCGATAACCTTTCATGTATGAAGTGTCGTTTAGCCGTCCTTGCGCGAGATTGTTCCGTCCCTCCGTCTTTCTTACGCTATCTACCCGTCTCCCATACTATTTGTCGTTCCTTCTCGCACGCTATTCATCTTCCGCATTTGAGCGCGTCCCGCTCTAACCGCAAGGTCTTGTCTACCCTGTGCCGTTCAAGTTTCGCCGTGAGTTTCCCCAAATAAAAGGAGTGCGGAATGCCGTTCGCGAAAAGTTCCGAAGTCAAATTGAACGGGTGTGTTCGTAGCCGGCCGCGATCAACTCGAGATGGAAGACTCGGGAGCGAACGCTATAAAGAGAGAGAAAGAGAGAGAGAAGAATATCCGGGCGATATAGAGCTCCTGTTATTTGAGAAAGAAAATGTTAATTCGCGACTTCGCTATCGCGCGTGTTGATTTCTCGAAACTCATCTCTTAGATTCTCCAGCCACCCACAATGCTAAAGTTCTAGTAATGGTAATGGCGTTCGTGTTCTCTTCGAAAACGAAATCAATTTTCCGTGGAGATCTATGTTGATAAGTTCCGGATCAAGATTACGTCACGAGGTGCTTCCCATCACTTTTTAAATAAACCTAATCCTTTCGTCTTGATAAAAAAAAAAAAAAAAAAAAAAAAAAACGCAGGCAAATAAGATTGTGACGCGCGCGATTACACTGTAAAACGTTTCATAAGTCTTTTAAACATTTATTAGTCGGCTAAAGTCTCTGTTTTTGAGAGTTGCGTTTCCCACTGACAGCGATAAACAAAGCGATTTTTTTACAAACCTTAGAGTTTTGCCATGGAACTTCTTCCGGAGAAGAAATGTACCGGTAGAAAAGGTCACTAGTTTTCTCATAAAGTCGACTTTATAGGGTGAGTTGTGTAGCTTCGCGGACGTTACCGAAGTTTCCAGACTGTCATCATAAAGCGCCATTTTCACAGCTCGCAAGCGTGTAATAGAATTGCGGCATTACTTCAAGAAACGTTACGATTAAAGTATAAACCTAGTTCTTTGCGAGAGAGCCGCGAGAAAACGCATGGTCACGATTTGCACATTCTACGACGCTAGCTGAGCCAACATTTTTTAATATGCTGGAACACATTGTTAACGTATTTCCCTCGTTAAGTGAACCCTCGCATTTTTCATACCCGACATTAATGAGCCGCGATGTAAGATATGTGAACGGGTGTACAAAATATAGCGATGACGAGAGAGAAAAAAGAAAAGCGGAAGCGACTATATATTGCTTAGAATGTCGCAACATTTCAACGAGCTCTTAATACGCCCATCATCCACCAAATTACGCCGGATGGCTGCTGCTTTCCCAAGCCCGCCTCTGCGCACAATGTACCGGGAGGGTTGTACTTTTCACGCAATTAACCCGAAATGAGGTCGCCGCCGATAAGAATCCGCGTGTACGCCGTCCATCGTTTTAAGGAGGGCGATTAATAAAACATTTTTCTTCTTGTAACTAATTAGATAATCCATCATAATTAATTCTCGGCTCGTTGCACGGACGCGCCGTTTGGATAACACGTTCTTTACGTCACTGAAGTAACAAAGTAAGTAGAGAGCGACTATGAAACCATATGCTGATCACGAATCGCGCGCAAAATGTAGCGTCGGTAATCCTGGAGAAGAAAATTGTTTTACGGAACGATATCGAGCCGTGTATCAGCGATCCCATACATGAGCGAAGACCGTGTCGATCATGCTCGTGGACGTGACAACCGTCGAGAAGGGTTGCGGTCGAGTGTAGGAGACTTCCGTTCAAACTGTGCTTCAATACCTGAAGCTCTTAAAGAGATTATTCCGAGAGGCCCCGCTCTCCCGACAATCCCCTCCGACTATCCACGATCTGCTCCTTCAAGAGCCTTCCATTCTCTAAGTTAGCTCCTTACGCTTCCTTGACTTCCATGAGGCGCTGTATCTTGCATTTCCCCAGCGATGAATACGCTCCGCTAGAATTGCAGAACCTCCGGCATTATTGATCGCCGTTACATCATGATTCTAGATCATATCGAAACAAATAACATCAAACCGAGCTTAATATTCAATTTCCCCCGTAATAGCACTTTAGCGTTATCGTAATTGTATATTTCCCATTACAAGCACGCTACTCCGTGCACAGGTATTCATAATTATCTATTATGGAACAATATTTCGTTACAGTTAAGCGCCACTCACATATTTCTAAATAATGTTAAAATATTGTGTATTGTTACTTTAACAATAGCCGGCTTCAATATTTATTATATTTGTTACATAAATTCTCTTCAACTTTTGCATGCTGCAATTCTCTCGTTCTAGAAGGAAATATTTCTCTAAATATTCTGATGCGAATATACCTATTTCAGAATATTTTGCTATATGCATTACAGTTTATTTAGCATCGCTAACTATAATTGTCTCAATAATACATCAATTTAAAAAGTGTCCATGCGAACGTAATTCAAGCGCGAAATGACGCTGCCGCGTTTCTAAAGAGAGGATAATTGCTCACTTTGTTGGCAGCACGCCGTGTTAAAATATTTCCTCCATCTGGTCGGCGTTTATTGTTCCGCGCGTTGCCATTCTCCTCGAAAGCGGAGCGGCGAGGAAATCCACGACCAAATGTCCCGGGGTCTCGCTTTTCATGGCTGCCATGAATACCTCAATCAAAGTGTGCGTGCTCGCGTGTAGAGGGTATGTATAGACGGACGGACATCGTTTAAATATATCAAAACGAGGTATCCTCGGATTGTGCTATTTACGGAAGGACAGGGTTGCGTCAAATGCGCCCCATTGTCGCCCCGCGAGGCTTAACGACGGAGGCGTTCGTCCGAATGTCGGGTTTTGCGAGTTACCGTTTATTGTCTTTCCAACAAGCGACATACCTTGCTATGAAAGCATGCTTATCCCTTCTGTGAGTCAGCCTACTGTGGTACAACTGCTTCCAAAACTCACGCTTTTCAAAAAGAAAATACATTTTTACTTCAAATAAATATAATAACTGAGAATGGCAATAACAATCAAATTTTTTTTTTTTTTACGATAGAAAGAATTTGTTTTTTAATTTCAAGAATTTCTAAAGTAAGAATTAAAGGCAGAGTTTCTCTCTATAGGCGGATTTGAGATAATACTTCTGCGTCAGTTAAGTTTATTCGCTACCGTTTTTCCAGACAATAGCGAATAACATAAGAGAGCACTGAAATATTTCTTATCTGACACTTTAACGGGGTCTGCAGCCGTTTGTGTGGTTGTTATCAAGCAACTAGTAATTTAAAATGCCGTGAATTCGCGAGTGCCTTATAGCGTACAATGTATAGATATCGATAGCGTGCAGGGTATACACAAAGGACGGCCGCTAAACCCAGATATTTTGACGCTCTAGGCAAAATACAGAGAGATTTCTCTCTCTCTCTCTCTCTCTCTCTCTCTCTCTTTCTCTTTCCGGCTACTTCCCTGTTTCGTGAGATAACAATAAAGCCCACGGCTCTTGATTCGAATTGGGACATATCGCAGTTTTATTCTTTGCGTGTATTTTTATGCAAATGTTTGTAATTTATAGTATCTACAAATAAAATTGAAACAAATCTTTAAAAACAAGCTGTGTGATACTATTAACTGATAAAATATATATCGTTTCTTTTTTTATTTGATTTTGTTCTCCATTAAACAATCATATTTGATTTATATATTTTTTTTATATCTGCAATTTTTATTCCAAGTTATGATGGAGCAACCACAGAAAAATTGTTAATTAAAAAATATAAATTTCGTAAACTAGCTTACATAAACATTTTTGAACAGTGCGTGCTATATAATTCCGTTGATATTGCAAAATACTGGGCAGATAGTATCACTCGATTACTGGGTAAGCACGTTCGATGAATCCTGCTAATTGCTAGTTTGAGTGGCGGAAATCCAACGTGTTTGACTGAACAGAGTGAATACCGATCATTAACGTGTTCAAAAGTCTTCCGAATACCTGAATATATCTTCCGATAGGAATCACGGGGTTCTGCATAACATCACAATTGAACGATAACGTAACGGCTTAAAATGCGACTCGCATTTCTCTCTGCTATGACTTCATCAATAGAAATTCAAAATGATAACAATGTATTAACAAATTTTTATTACAGTTTCTTTTTTTTTTTTAATTGAAATAAACTCGGAAACAGTTTCATTTTCAGGAGAAAAAATATATTAAACGGTCTTGTCTAAATGTAATTGTAGCAAAGTTCACTTTAAAAGAAAAGAAATATATTACAATTATAATAAATGTAAAATAGTTACTTTGAAGGAGATAATAACCATTTTATGTTGAAAAAGATTGCATAGAAAGTGTAATGTGAAATATTAACATAAACGCGTCTGCATGAAAGAAATATTTGTTTCTTTTATAATACAGTGGCTGAAATTACCTATTTTACCAGAATATAAAAGTTTGGCTTTTATTTTAGCCAATTAAAATGCGACTTAAACATTAAACTGCGATTTTCTTCCTACTTTGCATATTTAAATTATCATCGTATTTAAAATTCTGCCAAAATATATGCACGAATAATTATAATAGTAATAGATATTATTACATACATTATAAGATATATTTTTATACATTTATTTTGTGATTTTCAGTAAAACAATACTATAAACATTTTATTATAATGTCACAAAAAAATTGTTATTTACGATGACTGACTTGATAAATTATATTATTCCTATCATATATTTTTGAATTACCGTGAAATTTTATATTTGACTTTTTATAAAAATTTCTAATACCAATGATATATCATCCCTATAACAACGAAATCCGAAACGCAAGTATTACGAGAATGGCACGATATCGGCTGTATGCGAAATTCTTCTAGCAGAAAGCTCTCGAAAGCTTCATAGTTTCCAAGAGCCACGACGAGTGGCGATAAGTGGTGTACTTAACTTGACAGTGGAGATAGTTTCAACTGCTCCGGTCGCCTCGCAAATATCAACGTTAGAAAACATTAAATTCTCCCGGTTTGATGATGCAATAAATTCGAGAAAAATAATCTTTATCCGCATGTTAATTTTTTAGCTGTATAATAAAATATTTAAAATATTTGAAATTGTAGAGTTATATCTTGCGCACGTTTTATTATTCATATATCTTTTTATTGTTTCAGTATTGCGTCGTGTGATGCTTTAATATTTATATATAAGCCATATATGTATTATATGTAATAAACAATCGCTAACCATCGATATAACGCTACACGTTTATATGCGATTAACGCAGATCGAGTTTTTAAATCGGGCTCTTGCAAGAAGGAATCTCTTTAGTTTTCTCTTTGAGGTGTAAACGTCAGTCTTTAAGTTCCCGTGAGACTTTCTGCCGGTAGCAAAGTGGCGCTGTTCGATCCGATAACCGTGTTTTCCCAAATCCTTCGGTTTCTCCTAAAGAGACGGTTCGATTGTTCGACTATGTAGGAACTGGATCAGCGGCGGGGTATTGGTTAGAATAGAAGTAGAAGCGGTACCGACACAAGTAGTAGTAGTCGACGAAGGAGAACGCGAAGGGAAAACGAGATGGGCTCGAAATTGGTACAAACCGAATAATTCCGAGCGAAGCCTTACCCGAATCGTCTCCATCAAGACGAGCAACGATGCTTGCATTATCGACGGGAGCTCTGCGAATCGAACCGGATTCTGCGGAGCGAAGTAAGCATATCGAGTATACGTTCGCTCACCGCATACAATAGCAAGACTGGAAAAAGAAACGCAGTGAGGGAGAGGAGTTATCTATATACACATTTTATCCTCTCTAAGGAATCGCTAAACCTTTGCTTAACGACGAGCGACTCGCGGCGGACTTTTAAATTTTATATACTTTTTCTTTTCCGTATACACCTTCTTCTCCCCTGCGAGAAAAGAGCGCGTCCGGTGTTCCTTTCCCGCTCTTTTTCTCTCGCGGGTAATCCATACTGGATTAGCCGCGACCCCTAAGAGCAATGAGTTTAATGTCTGACGTCGTTTCCGCGGTCGTTAACGAGGATTACATTAATTCGTCTTGCTACTTGTTATGATAAACAAACTCCGCCACAGGAGTAATAATATGATGTTTATGAGGAAAAAAATTGAAGTGTTTTTTTTTTCAAGCATGAACATGTTCTACATTAATAAAATAATTGAATTTTTTATATACATTTTTCATTTGTTAAAAGAGACATTTATCGACTTTCTTTTAATTTTTGCAATTACTCAACTTTTATGAAATTCTTAAAGAGATTTGAAAATAATTTATAAATTAATAAAATTTACAGATATACATAAGAATAAGAATCAATATTGATATAGGAAGTATAAGTGAAGAATGTGTTGCGAGTTAGAAGCTTTTAGATTAGTTTCGAGCTATCCAAGTAAAAATCATAGAAGAATGCTCCTTGCGAGAGAACGATACATTACGATACGTCGATCAATACTATAAGCTTTTCGCGAAATGTTGTGAAATTGATGAATTACTTTACGGTAAATAATCATATAATTGCGAGGAGTTGAAACTTTATTTTTCCAGTCTCAGTGGGACTGCTTTTTCACGTTTTCTCATCAAAGCTTTAACTCCGAGATTTTAAAGTGACGTTACCTGTCATTCTTAATTATTTTGATCGAATCGACAATTGTTCAGTTGAAAGCAATGCGTCGAGCCATAGTGGTTATTCTCGATCCCAGAAACGAGAGGGAAGTCTTTCTTCGTCGATGATGAACGTGACGGCGTATTGTCATTTAAAAAGATGGGTGGGTAGTTTCCCGTCAGAATTAATTAATTCCGCCGACGCTTTTCCATTCCCGGACTTTTTTCAGCGCCGTCAGCTCTCACAGATTCCAACGATCGCATCCGCGACAAGTCCTCGCCGACGTCGGCTTTGCCCGAGCTCTCCCTTGTGAAAATCGCGACGAACCGCGAAAAAGCGTGTCCGCCCGAGCGAGGCGATCGCGATAATTTTGTCGGGGTGGTCGACGACACCGAGAGAGAGAGAGAGGACTGCCGCGAGATGATTTCTCAAAAAGAGGGGGCAAAGGCGGTCGTAGATAAAGAAAACTAGAAGTAGAAAAATAAAAAAGAACGGAGATAGACGCGGGGAAAGGGCTGACTAGGAAGGTTGGGCAGGAGCGGAGCCGGAGGGAAGAGAGACCGGAATGAAATTTGCATCGCAAAATCCTACCGTTTACCCCGTCCTATTCCCCTCTCTCTCTCTCTCTCTCTCTTCCTTTCTTTTTCTCCCCGTATCTCCCATCCGCCCGGTTCCCTCTTTCACTCAGTGAAGGAGGAGCAACGTGCTATCTGTATATATACGGGGTAATGACGGTGCTCGGTATTCCGTGAAGAAAAGGAGGAACGTCCATTGGACAAGCGGGACTCGCTTCTGCATCGTGGATCCTGTTTTGTGTCTCGTAGGCTTGTTTGTTTTGCACGAGCTATCGAATACACACAAAAGGCGCTCCCTTCTCCTTGGTCCACTTTGCAGATCCCAACCCTCGCAATCTCTCGCTTGTTCCTTCCATCAGCGTGGTTCGCTCATTGCAAGAAAAGGGACCAAAGCAGTGACCTATAAAGCAAGAATTTTTAGAATTTTTAACTGCTGCACGCGCGTGAAACATTTATAACGCGCGCTCGCGTAACATAAACAAGTAACTAAATTATCATTTTAACCGAGTAGCTACCTTTGATACTTATCCGTTAATCGATTTTATACACTTTGCAGCCTCCCGTTCTGCCTAATGTAAAACAATATATACGCATATGCTCTTAAAATGTTTATAATAATATATATTGCTTTGTTGAAATACAATGGAATAATAAAATTTTTAAAATAGATAAATAAAACCGAAAAAATTGGAGATATTTACATAATTTATTTGGTATTTACATAATTTATATAAGATAGAGGCTATTTTTATGGTTTGTGCTTTGAAGCATCATTTGTGATTTAAAAAAGATAAAAAAATATATATATAAAATAGAGATATTTAAAAAAAAACATACATTTGTTCCTTATTTTAGTTTAGTTTGCACATTAAGGAGATACTTGAAATATATGCGCAATGTTGTCATGTAGGTCTCACGTCGTGTATATTACCAGATATAAACAGAAACAAAACTTTACTGCTTCGTATATATGTGTATGTAATTTTCCATTGTGAGTAAATCTCAGTCTCATCATAACATTCGCGTGTAACACAGTACGTTGGAAATTTTCCATTTTATTTAGATGATAAACGTATTCACATCAGTTCTGAACGCGCTACACAATCACCTATGAATTTCTCTGTAATTTTCTTCAGTTCTATCTTTAAGTAAGTTTTATAAAATTACACAATCCCGTGAGCGAAAGAACAATGTTATTGCAATGTCGTAGTTTCGAGATACAAGACTGCACATGATGCAATCTTTCCCGGAGACACTGCTTATTGACGATCGATAATTATAAATAATTAGTGAGGCGATGCCTCTTTGGCGGTGGATGCTCAAGAAGAGTTCAGTGACAGTGGATGCACTTTATCTTGAAAAAAAAAAACATGGTACGCGAGAAGCATTAATGATCCTTCCTGCCCCATGTGCCGAGAGAAGCTATTGGTTTTTCAACATTGGATAACCCCCGGTTTAAAGCACGTTTCCATTATCTCGCTTGTTATTTGTGTAACCTCAGTCCGAGCTTTACCCGTTTCGTGTAATACGTGTGCTCGCTGAGTTTTGCTTGGCTTCGCTGAAAGGTACAATGTACCCGATAGCTTTCCATTCTCGAGCTCCATCGAGTATTCAAAGCAACCTATCTGGAGTTCCATTATAGGTTTTGGTGCATACGTATTGCCGTATCTTACAACTTCAATACCGAGCGCAACACTTGTTTCTGACGGCTTTAGGGCCTCGTTCGTATTCCGTCCCTATATCTTAGACGCGGCATGAAAAGCATACAGAGTCCTTATGAAAGGAACGTGTCTGTATATTGCTTACAATTCGATATTGTAACAGATATTTTTCCAAAGCAGTAGCTTAATAGCAATACAATATAGTTGTGCCATAATTTGTTGTTTCGATGATATAGTAATATTCTACGATTTTTTATATATAACATTTTATTTTATATGGAGTTGTAGTTTTGTAAAATATTCGTATGTAATCACAATATAGATATATACAATAATGCCACAATATATATCCAATCGCGATAATATAGGACTGTATTTTTCGTTAATAATAATAAAATCGGGCCTTAATATTAAAAATTAAAGTACCTCGATTATTTCTCATTATCGGGATTTTCATTCTTGTTTAGACTCCGCTATATACATGCATGCTTCTCTATGTGTATAACCGTAATATATACGTCCATACAGTTTTCTACATAATGCAACGCGTTTGGAATAACCTGGTGATGCAAACGTAGTTTCTGAGGAATATGCAGGAATTTATGGAAAAGAAGTGGAACGCATGAAAGGATAAATGGCGGAAATACGCGACGTAACTGCAACTGCGCTCGGTAAATATAAAATAGCTTTCTTTTTTACGTCAAAATGATGCATCGGACGGATGCAACGCCAAAGATGTCTCTGCGAGAAGAGATTACTTCGAAATGCGTATCAATTTAGTTGATTCGCAGAATGCTCAAGAGACTCGAGTATATTGCGCAATCACTATGCGGTCACGGAAAAGTGGAACGATGCCTCTTCAATCGAGAGAAACGGCAAACGTTGGCGTCACGCGCGACTGCGTAAACGCACTCAAACGCACCGGATGCCGGTGGCGTTATTTCCCAGTTTCCGAGTTTCGCATCGGGCTAACGCCTGAAATTAATAATACTAACACCGGGGGAAAAATAATTTTACCTCCGGCGAGGTGTGAATAATGCATGAGGCGTGACGCGAAATCCGCGTAGCGTTGCAGTTGCAATTGCAGCATATGGAACGCGGGTACTTATACCGCGCGGTACATATGCGCGCGATACAATTGCAACAGCCAGGCACCCACCATTACGGTGTAGATGCTCTCTTGACCTCTTCCTTGAAAACGATCGCGTTCACTAATAGCACCGGCGCGATTAAAATTTCATATCCCGTAGCATAATAATGCTCTCACTATTTGTCGACGAGTCGTGTGGCTGATGCATAATGACACGGATTATCCGTTAATATCACGGCAGACGCGACGAATCTCGGAACATAACAGCCGGCCTTTTTTAACTAAGTACCACTCAGACGATTGTAAGCGATTTTATTTCACAAGAGCGCGATATTTAGATGGCCGATTTGTCGGATGAAATAGACCTCTTATCGTGCCAGACTGTGTGTACGACCTAGAATGAAGACGGACGAGAGGGTGGGTGGAGAGCGCTATTTACAAAAATGATAACAAATGCCTACGCTACCGTGGCAGCACGATAAGAGTTCCGCTTTGCACGACAAATGCAGCTGCTGGCGATGATATTTACATAAATATGACCGTTATACTGTATGCCGAAAAAACGATTCAGATTTGTTGACAGGAATAAGAATTGCATATTCCATTTTATACTTATCGATCGAACGTAAATATCTGCGTAAAAAAAATAAGCCATTTATATAAAGTTCATTAAGTTTATAATATCCTCTAAAAAAATATATATATCATATATTTGATAATATTATATTTTCTTTAATCAACCTTTTTCCATTTAAATTTAAATTTTAATTAGGAAAATATACTCGTTTAATTATTGATCCGAAAAATGTCCAGAATTATATTACGAGTGCACTCTATCACTTTAGCGGTAAGAGCTGGCTACTTTCTTTTATTCTTTGTCGGTAAATTTACCTTGGCAGTTAATTCCATTCTAACGTCCTACCTGCAATACATTTTCAAGATAACAGCCGACACTATTTTTATGGACTCTTCGCTCGAACTATAAGATAAACTTATCAATGAGACAGGACAACACCGACACTACGATTGCATTAAATGAGCGCGTACATAAAGAATGCATCGCGTTTGAGATGACGCGGTTAAAAATTATTTTAGTCACGGCTCTCTCTGTAAAAATATTATTCTTTATATTACGCGAACAGTTTGCGACAATCTCAAGATGTCTGCAGATGATTAACATATGTCATTCTGTGCTTAGGACGTCGACGTGAGCCTGATCAACCACCTTGCACCTATCACGATGCCAGGAACGTGCTTGATGACCGATGCGGTCAAGGCAGCGGATAGTTAGTGATGAGGAGGAGCAAGTTATCGGCGTGCCGACGGCCCAGGTCACCAGTAACATGCCAGTCCTTGGTCCCAGCGCCGATCCAACTCCACTTCGAGGACTTCTGATCGCCGTCTTCGTCCTACTGTCCCTGCCGCGTTGTCGTTGCACGGATCTAGGTAAGTGGAATCCAAACTCCCGCGAACGCGTTATACCCAAGTTTTATAACTTCCGAAAAGTGCCGACGTTTCCCCCTTCTTCCCCCTTTGACCCCTTCCAACTTCCGTCACTCTCTCACAATCTTCTCTATTGTCCCAAGGCGCGCACTGTCGCCGCGCGAAGTCAAAAGGTTGCATCCACCAATTGAAAATCTTATACGAGGCATCCCGTGAGAGAAGACAATCGCAAGTTTCCCAGAATAAAAATGTTTATAACTTTGAACCAAGTATAATTCTTGCATATCTATAATTCTATTTTTTACACGTAAAAATTAATTTGTAAAAACTATTGATATTCATTAAATTGCGTTTTCAATATTTTTTTTTTTTTTTATTTTTTAGATATAACCTCCCAAAATACGGCAAAAGTTATAATTATAATTTTAGAGAGAGATATTATAAATGTGCGATACCTTATAAACTGTCTAAAAAGGGAATGAACTGTATAAAGATATTAAGTGGATGAAACCCCATAATAAACTGGCTGCCGCCGGCAATAAATTTATGAGTTAATTACGGCATCATCAACTTTGATTATTGAAAGATTGCTCAATTATCTATCGTCCTCTCATTCCACAGCTCTTGATTTAATATTACACACGACCGTATTATATTTTAGTAGAAATCTGTCCAAGTTTTTTCTCGCAAATAAAACGCGGTTTTTTTTTTTGCTGAGTCGATATTGAGGACAGATACTGAAGCCCTTATAAATATCGTATTTTTACTGAGATCATAAAATTGTTATCATTAGAAAAAAAAAAATAAGGGTAACATGGGCGATCGCGAACAGAAATGAGCGGTTCTTTCGCTCGATAAAAATCTAGGATGGAGAGAAAGAAAGATCTATTTCAGCATAATTTTATTAAAAATATTTAAGAATTAATCTTTGTGTTTATTATGACAATTATTTCGTTAAATAGCAAAGTTTTAATAAAAATTTAAAGTACAATGTGCTAATAAAGAAAGTCACGGACCAGATGATTTCAGATCCCTTTGTTATACGAGCGGAAAAGGCATGATATCCACCGAGGATGTCGTGCGTACTAATTTCTTTTTTTTCTTCTCCCGGCACTGAAGCGCGTACGTAATAATGCCGCGTACCGCCTACACACCTGGCCTCACCGAGGCATTGTACCCTCGTAAATGAAATGTCAGCCGCACAACGAATTAACAATACTATCTAATAGCTGCTCAGATGCAGACGAGCGAGAGCGGGCTGCGCATTGTGCCGATTCGTTCTGGCGTGCCGCAGTTCTGACTCCCGCCGCTCATTGTTTACCGCTTATCCGCTATATTTTTATGCAAATTAATTGTATGTTGCCTGCAAGAAGATGTTACGTTGAATGGAGATATCCGTAAAACAGGAATACGTTACAACTCGCATTTACTCGTACTGATATTAAATTTTTCTCACCTTATCTTTATTGCGTTAAGAAATATATCGTTTAGGAAAAAAATAAAAAAATTCGAGCTTACAACATCCAACGTATATGAAACAATTTAAATATTTTGTTATTAATTTTTTATTTTATATTTATCGATAGTGATTATATATTAATTGATGGTTAATATTCTAAATAGATATAATTAATGCTATAAATATTATAGATCGTCAGATTTGAATACTTTTAAGCTTTTAGCAAATCGAACTGTCAATCACATATCACAAATTATTGGAATCGTTCATTATCCTGCATGTTGCTCGAAAACACATCGCGTCTAGGATATCTCAATATGTCAGCTTGACTTATTGCTTTGGGACACGACATTAAAGCTCGGGTTCATAGCCGTTATCGTTGTATACATTGGATATTCAATGCACACGAGATACGCCATGCGCTCTTGTAAACAATGTACACACAAACGCTTGAACGTTAAAATACAGAATGTGAATTGCTATAAAAGTATTGTACCTTAAGCTACAGATATTACGTACAAACAGATAGTTTATTCTGAGGATCGAAGTACGTTGGATAAAGTAAAAATATTATTTTATTTATACAAATATATCTAAAAGCTTTTTCTACATGTTTTTATATAGTTATGTGTAATTCGTTTCTTTTTTATCTCTTTATCGGAGAGATATAATACAATGCGATAATTAAGTGCAACGAGTATTTTGCTTGTTGGATAATTTTCGGGCGCGAAACATCTGATGCACCAGTAGTGTGGCTCGCTAAATCCAGGTTAGTTTGATAATTACGGCACAGTTCATCTCATTCGCACTATGTTGCATTAACGGATGCAACATAAAGGCGAATACTAGGTGCAAATACGATCGAAGTTGCTGAGTCTGAATGGAGAGAGACTCCAATGGTTATTATACTTTTATACACACGCGGCAACATAACGCGATTTTCTCGGCTTCATATTTTCAGTTTATTAGAACATGTGATTTTATTTCACGCGTGTTTCAATTAATGTTGCCTCTGTTTATATAAGCTTACAAATGCATTACGTATATATTATTTTTTTAAATTGTTAAATAGTTATAAAGAAATGTAATAACTCACATCACTGAATCAAGTAAAGAATTATATAAAGAAAATGTAATAAAGTCTAATATGTAATAAGGAAATAGCGCGCATTTTTTATGAAAAAATGCAAAGAATCCAGTTTGCAGCGCACTAGAAAAGTCATAAAATTTTAATAAAACAGCAAACACGAGAAGAAGAAGTTGTGTTAAATGGACCTTATTAAATGAGTTCTATGCTATTACCAACCATTCTGCGATATATTAACTATTCTTAACAAAAAAAACCTGATAGAATCTGCGGAACGTAATTTTTCAATATTTATCTTAATTACTAGCAGCCGTTTTACTGTACGTTCGAAATAATAAGTTCTCATATTTACTCTTATTCATGATTGAGAACGAACTGAATTCAAATTTTCCGTAATATTACACTTGATTAAATATTTATCAGATTATTTAATTTTGTGATAGATAGTTTTTTATGTGTGTGTTTATCAATTACTGATATATTTGTATCTTATGAATTCTCTAACAATCTAATGAAAGAAGATTGAGACGAGATACATCAGATTAAAAAATTATGAGTAATAAATACCAGATATTTACAGGCACGATATATATATAGGTATAAAATTATAGAAAACTCATAAATGGAAAACATGGTAATCCCGCGTTTGACATTTTTAGACATGTCGAACGCAGATTTTAGTCGCACTATCGCGGCGCATACCGGATGAAGTTTTGCCGTATAATGCACGGTAGGTGAAACGTAGGGGACAGTTACAAACACAAACGAAGTTTTGTTCGCGGTAATACCGGCTCATGGAGACCATAGCCGACCGGTAGTAGCTCCGGAGGCTAGGCTAATCCCACGTCCGCTACATTCTGCAGTTTTGAAACTTTCCGACGTAACTGCAGTATACCGTAGTTTAAGCGTAGTAACGTTGCACGCGCCAAGATATGTATTGGCCGGGCTGGCTCCTGCGAATTCGAGAATTTATCATGTCCCGCGTATATATAACGACGTTATCATCGGTGATACCTTTGCTGGTTGATATTTCTACTATCGATTTTTCTCATTGTCAGCGACGTTGCGAAATCATTTTATATATACAACGGGCGAAAA
Organism: Formica exsecta; assembly: GCF_003651465.1. Taxonomy (NCBI): domain Eukaryota; kingdom Metazoa; phylum Arthropoda; class Insecta; order Hymenoptera; family Formicidae; genus Formica; species Formica exsecta. Next base: position 2,284,960 of record NW_021849211.1, read on the forward strand.
AACAGATATCAGAAAAAGCGTCGTTTTATTGTGTCCATCCTGCGTGAATATCGTCAGTATATACGTGTATTATTTTATTTTCTCTTCGATGTTTTCTATTTGGAGATATTGAAACAGAAATAGAAAGTACACACAAGAGAGATAGAGGAATAAAGAAAGAAAAGGAAACCCCTGTCTATATCGAATCAAAAGACCAATAAAATGTTTTGAGAAATTTTTTTTTTACGTGCTTTAATATTTGTCTTGTTGGTAGAAAGAAGAAAATACGATAGAATCGAATTTGTTATATTAACTAACAGACGCTCCACATTGTTTCCATCGATATCTCGAATATATTGTCTTTTTCTTGATTGTGAAAACAGCTGATAACTCGTAGACAAAAAAAGGAACTTAAAAAGGAGATATTTATTACTATTTTAAATTATTTTTTACGTGCAGCAGAATATGAAATTACAACAGAATACGAAATTACATGTTTGTGATGACCAGCATTTTTGAGGATTTTGTTGGAGGATTTATACATTTTTATAATAATATTATTAGAGAGGTAAATAAAATTGTTAAACATGTCAGAATAAAACTATTATGAATCTGACTACACTAGAAATATATGAAAATGTAAATATGCAAAATTAACTGTTTAATAATTTATTTGGTAAAAGCTGAATCTTTGCCGAAACAATATTCCATAATTATCACCATCGCCCATTCGAAACTTTCATTCTAATGCGCGACATTAACGAAATGAAGATTGATATTGAATTTTGCCTAATATAATCATGAATTGTTTTCAGGACAATGCACTACGGCTTTGGGTATGGAGAACGGAGAAATCCCCGATGAAGACATCTCGGCGAGTTCTATATACGATCCCAGTCTCGGACCGAAACATGCCAGGTAGGAGAACAATCGTATCGCGAGACTGGCATCAAGCGAGTCGACCATTTTGGTATCTCAGAGAAACGAATATTCTCGGAACTATACGCTTTTGCAAGCGTTTATAATTCCGTTGTTTAGTGTAATAACAGAGTCTCTTAATCGTAATTTTTTTATCACTTTATCTTCTCGCTAGAAAATTTGTATAATTCACATTTTTTATAATATTCATAATTTTTATATCAATCTATATGAATGATATCAAGTTTCTATTTGTTTTTTTACGTATATTTTTTTCCTTGTTTTATTTACCAAAAATGATATCGGAATGTATCTAAAAATATAAGATACATATCTAAAAATATAAGGTACATATCAGAGTTTGCACAAATAATCCATCGCACTTTCATTAAGTTTTAATTAATTATAAAAGTGCAGAGTTTATCTTGGAACAGATTTGAAGATAAAATAATATAACGCGCCGGCGCATGTATATCACGCTTTTTACGTTGTGTTAGAATTAAATTAGGTAATTGCCATCTGCATCACACTGTAGTATCGGAATTCTTTTAACCTCGCAATGTAAATCGCGTGACACGAAAGAATGTCTCGCGCAATGGCATTAAGGTGCCTGTGCTACCTATGGTTCATTTTATTCCTTATTACAACGCCGAGATTAAAATCACTCGCTAGTAAGGCATTCGCGTCCCATACCTTAGATGTATTAAAATTTTATATAACACGCGGCCTCGAAAGCACGGTTGTAAAAGTCTCTCTTATCGGGAAACGAATTAATGATGATTATGAGATGTTATGGAGGAACGAAAATCTCCTTTAATAAGTCCGCACGGCCAATGGCGAGTTAATTTTTCGAGAAATATTCTTTTCGTTCACGATAGTTGCAATCTTCTTAAGTCACATTCGTTTATTTATTAATAATCATGATTATAACAATTATAAAATTTCTTTTTTTATAATATTGTATGACAAAACAAATATATAACGATTAATAATTTTAAATAATTTGATACAAAATACAAAATACATCGCGCTAGTAGACACATAATTAACACACGTATATAATAATCTCTATTTAGGATCAATGATGGAAAAAAATTAAGATCGATCGCCTCGATGAAATTGGTAGATTATCATCCACGATTAGTAGATATAGTATCCTCGCACTTTCATCATTAATAACGAGTTCTCTATCTACAATACAGACCGCAGAAGCGAACTGTGTGTCGAGTGGATCGATCTCGTCAACGATATGTGACAATTTACGGTAGGCTCTTTGCGCTCATCGAAAAGCGTGAAGCGATCTCCGATAATAACCGGTTTCGTATTTTGATACTCTCGTTAAGCTGTCAGCCAAACATTAATGATATATATATATACACATATACTTTTTGAAAAATCATCGCGGTGAGATCGTAGGCCGCGCGTGCTCGACAATTAAAAAATTTTAATTAAACCGTCGTATGCGACCGATCAGCCATGACATTTTAATTAACGATCTACTTCGTAAATCAAAAAGCGGCCCACGCGGCTACATATTTCGAGGTAGATAGCTCTCGCTGGAGAGTTACGTCCTTCGAGCAAGTCGTTACCGGAGAGTTTCGGGATACACGGCCACACACAAGTCCGGCACGATGTAATAGGGGATAGGGTAGTAGCGACCGAAAGAAGGTCGGTGGCGACGGCGACGGTAGAAGGGGAGGGAGGAGGCGCGCTCGACCCCTACAAATTACCTCCAATTTCGTGTAAATTCCTCCTGTGCCTGCGTCAGCATAATACCTGTATTAGAACGCCTGGCTCCGGCTCTTAGGTGGCAATAAATCTGTATTAGAGCAAGGCGCCGCACCCTCTCTCAAAAGGGGTACGATAACCCAGGACCGGTTAATTTTTCAGGACCGCGATTCGCCCGCCATGGTGTCTACAAGGTTACTTACCACACGTCTCGATAGTTAGCAAATATACGTTTTAATTTGTGACGTTAACTCGTTTATACGCTTCCTTTATTACTTTTTTATTCCTCGCATTTATTTATACATTGAATACATTACTGATTTTTACACGAAATTCAGATCAAAGCATGAGTATAGGGCGTCTGTTTCTTGGGAAAACCTGCAAAACCTTAAATTCTCAAGAATTTCTTTTTTACTTGGAAAATTTAAAGAATTGTCACTGAATTTTATTACTTTGATAATTTTCTTATAAATTGGTTTTCTTTGAGAACTTTGAACACAAATACTTGAAAGATCAGGAAATTCTCAGGGCATATTTTTACAAGATTTGAGTAGAGACATCTTGCATATATATAATTATAAAGTTTATTTTATTGAAAGATAAAAGTCTTTTATTATATTATCCGATTTTATATATCGTTCGAAATATTTCATATGTACGAACCGTTTAAAGCTGAAGAAAGATTCTAATATAATTAAAGAGAATTGACATCGTGAGAAAACGGCAAACGCCGTAAAACGTATTCGCTGTAAAATGAAATTGTATAATTGCGGGTTCCCGGCTTCTCGTGGGTAATCACTTTGGAAGCTTTCATTACGATAAAATCTTTTCGGTGTCACAAAGCGTGAGTGTTCGAGCAAAGACACTCGCGCGGTATTCGACGAGTATCTAGCTTTGAATCTAGTTTCAACTACGGTAGTAGTTGAATAGTTGTACCGACGTTTATCGTGATACACGTGTTATCGCGCCGGAATCCGCGATAACGTAGGATTTATCACGCCTGCGTATACGATTATAATTATAGATGAAGGATAGATTTCCGCATCGCGAGGTCGGGAGGGGGGGGGGGACTGGGGCCTAGAGGGACAAAGGACTCGAATAAGATATTGCTCCGCCATGCTCTATACTTTGCGGAATATGAATACAATGTTGCACGCATAGCGTTAAAGCACTACATTTCAAAGTACATGTCCTCGGTTTTCCGCCGTAACGAAATTGCATCGTACATTTTGTTAGAGACGGCCGCGACAAGGCAGCGCTGCGACATTTTAAGGTCATTGTTATCCATTCCGCCAGCTGGTTAAGTAGGATATACATAATAAATAGCGAAAACGTAATTTCTGCACATGTACCCGCGTAATACTTTTAACGAGCCAATTAGTTTCATACGACGTTTCATTCCTTTGTGCGATACGCTTTGTTAAATAACATATAAAACATCTGGAGCTTATATTTTACAACTTGATATTGTCGTTTATATTAAGCTGCAGTGCTAAAGCTTATTATATTAAAACACAAATATACATTCTTTTTAGTTTTTTTAATATACTCTCTTTACACGTAGTTGTAATTAGTGTGCGCGGTAACATCGACGTAAATAACGATGCGAGGACAAACAATAGCGGAGAGCAGACAGCGGACAAAATACAAAAGGACAAAGTAGAAGTCGGAACGATGCGAGAAAGCGTGTCCACGCACAAAGAGGCGCGATCGATAAGGGCCTGGACAGAAAAGCGGACGGACATGCAACGAAAAAGTTTTTCGTTTTCGTGTATGTGGCGCCGGGGCCATTCGTATCGCTTTAGAGTTGGCACGAAAAGGAGACGTCCGTAGTGGTGGCTCCGATGTAAGAAGCAGGGAAAAACGTGGAACGAAATAGACGAGAAGGGTGAAAAAGAGAAAGAGAGAGAGAAACGGAGAAAAAAAACGGAAAAGGGAAAGGGAGAGAATACGAAGGCCCGAGGCGTGACAAGCCGAAATCTTCGACGTGCGAAAAAGTAGTAGGGGAGAAGATCTATTAAGGGATCGCGGGCAAGGGGTGGTCCCAGAATCACGCGGACATAAACTGTCCTACGTCGTTACGTGTGCTTTCAGCAGCCGAAGCCGAGGAAAAATGGTAGCCATATTCTTCCAGCCTTCGAGCCTGGCTATCTTCCACTTTGTTACGATTCGAAAACCTCGGTGCCTTCGGTAGCTCTCTCACCTCTCCCCGTCCCTCTCGTTTCGGTGATTTATGTAACACCACCATCTCCTCCTCCGATACCTTGCCCCTTTTTTTCTCGAGCTTGTATCGCTCGAGCAACTGCTATCATCGTCGTCGTCGTCGTGGCTTGATGGAACAGGCATTCGAGGGATGCGTCGTATCGCGCCACCGAAATGCGCCGCGCATTTCGTGGCTTAAGCCTCGTTCGCGTGACGATGTACTTTGGTGGTATAAATCTTGGGAGGGAGTTTAGAGGGTGCGCGCGAGAGCGCAACACCCTGAACAGGGACCGGCTCCGTTTTACGGCGCTGATATCCAGTTCCGGCCGTCCGTTCTTCTGGGACCTGGGCCAAGAACGGGTGGAATTCTTTTGATAAACGAAACATGCATTCCACGCGACACGCTGTATTTACGTGCAACATGCGCAAAACAGACTCTCTCTGGCGCGGAGATGTATGTCCCGGATGCATCTTGGAGGACAGTTCAAAAGTCGATGTGAGCATGTTTAAAGAGGAAGTTGAAAACAGATGTCACTTCCACAAACTATTATGAGAAGTTAAACGTTAATATATGTCAGCAATATTTTTTTTCAAGTTAACGTGTACGTCAAGGCATACATCTTTATTTGTGTAGTAGTCAAATGGAATAGTTAATAATTGATCGTTATTTTTTCTTTGTATAATACAATAATATCCATTACTTACAGACTGTATTTTTTTCTTTTACCTTGTAAAAACGAGACGTTTATTATCAAGATTTTATTCCTCGATTTCCGAACGTCACGAATTTCATTTCTTCGACTCGAGAACTCTTTCTCTTGTCACACCACCTCCGTTAGCTGCGAATCGTTTCATTGATGTAACGCTCGCTCCTTAATTATATAAGTATTCTTCTCGTATAGGAAGATTCGATTTAAAACGAACAGAGGAGAGACAAACTGCCGTCGCAGTAAATGTGATAAGAGCTTTCCGCGACGAAATTTTACCTTCGTTACATTAACATAGTCGTTAAGATACAACTGGGTCACCAGAAAGTTTATGTCTTATTAATTCATCTGTTTGCGGTGAGAGGTGCTATACTTCAATCTTTTTTCATAGAGAGCGGAATACATTATGCCGTGCAGCTAGAAAAGTTCGCATTTTATGCGACGCGTCTGAACTGCGGCCACGCCTCTCTCTCTCTCTCTCTCTCTTTTTGCAAAAAGTTGTTCGTTAACGTAAGAATTTGCGTGCCAACTTCTTTCTAAGATGCTTTCTGATGATCGCACGGAAATATCGCATCTTTTAAGATATCAGTGCGAGGGGCGTATATCGCGATATCGAATTTCTATGGAGAAGTTCGGCAGTCGATCTGCCTCAGAGAGATATTATTCTGTCGTATGCGAAACGGGGAGAACGTGGCGATAACGAAAATCTATTTCGCCGCTTCCGTGTTCCGTGTCGAGCGTGTGAACGTTGCTCTCTATATTTAGCTGCACACATCAACGCGCACCGTACATACGCCCTCATATACACACACATATATGTATATATATATATATATGTGTGTGTGTGTGTATATATATATGTATGTATGTATGTATGTATGTGTATGTATGTATGTATGTATTTATGTGCATACGATACCCCGGTACGCGTGCATGTGTAGGGGTGCGCGATTTTCAGTCCCGATTCATCGAATATCAGCGACGTTGACATATCGGGGCTTCCTATCTCCCTCTATTCCTCATACTGTCAGGAAATCGTGAGCAACCGAAACGAATTCTCCGTTAACGATCGCGGAGATTCGTCCATGAAATCATCATTGATGCACGGATGTGACTCTCATCCTTTCAGACTTTATGAACACGCTTATGATTCGACAAGTATATTCGAATTTTCCAATTAACTTTTGACGCGCATTTTCTGATTGCTCATCGAGTATCATATATGCATATTTATTTATTTATTTATTTTTTTATTCAGAAAATTTAAGCAACTACACATGTCGGAATAGAGCTCTTAACAATAATAGAGTGCTAAGAAATCCTCATGTCGGGTATTCACTCCGATAGCTACAATTCGTACATCTCGCGAAACTTTCTTCCTTGAAACAAGACTTGGACTTTCCAACCAAGTGTGCCCCGCAAACTTAAAGTTGTTACACGTTGAAAGTTAGCGTACCGTATTGTTTTATAGAGGAAGAATCGCGACATGAAAGACTTGCTCAGAAAACACATCTTTTCTCAAGATCATTACACCTTATTAATATAATTTTGTAATCACGGTAAATCTAATCGTACACGCGTACAATTTGTTTTCGAAAACATAATTTTCATTTTCTTTCTTTGACAACTTTGGTTCAACATTGTTACCAAAGAACGCACTTTTAAGATTATTCTTTAAGTAGTTATTAACAAATTGATCAGACCTGTATGCGTGATGACGTTTGTTGAATCAATACTCGGCCATCGCATAAAAATTTAAAAAAGATACGTTTATTCGTTAGCGGCTTGCTCGATTTTTCATATTTATACATTGAGCGTTGCCGCTGTGATAGACGAACTTTTCAGTTCACGTTGTTCCGAAAAATCACGAAGCGAGTTGAACGAAACTCCCACTAACGACCGCCGAGCGCCGGCATTTGGATATCGATACATTCGCTACATGACTCGAAGTTTTAGATACGTTGACAACACAGAATTCTGTCAGTGTAGTGCGACGAAAAAACGTTGGCCCGCTTAACATGACCCGCGAGACAAATATTCGCCCGAGATAGTTTCCGGTCGAGTCGGTGGCGAATTGTGCGGACTGTCGGCGCTGAAATATGATCGCCCAGACAATTTTCATCGCCATTCTGGACATGGCCGTACAGGTTTTGCAGAAAAGTTTCTAAATTGTTGTGGATATTAATGTTCCCTTGTTCCCTGTTACGATAGAATTGTCCGAGAATTGATTCGATTGTTATTATTTATGCAGGGAAACTTCAATCATTCGTGTGCTTTATGCGATTGTCGTACGATTGATATTTTTGGATAAAGTTCCGAATAGGTGAACCCTCCGATTTTTTTGAAACTACACTATTTTTTGTATTTTTTAACGCTGATTACAAATGTGATAATGAAAATTTGCGACAAGGTCATTTTCAAGGTCAAAACTCAAAAAAACTTTTAATATATACTAAATATAATAAATATTTTTAAATAAAACTCACAACTCTTCGGTATATTTAGAAATAATAGAAATATAGGAATATATATATATACGCAGTGCAATATTATATTCTCTATTCCCTCTGATAATCTTTATCTTGTATGCGAAGCGCATTGCGAAATATATGGCTGCACTTCTCCCTCCACCAGACGAAACATTTTAATTATCTCAACAGAGACTCAAGTGCTGATACCATCGTATAACCTGTGTGTTCCCATACGGCTCATCTTTACATTTACGAGCCGCGAATAATAATTTAGCCGAAGCGAGTATATATTATCACGAAATATACGACAATGAAACACATCATGTTATATCATTCTGATCATAAAGGGAAATGTTACGAGGTACATTATGGACACCCGGCTTTAAAGGAGAATGATCAAGCGCCGTCGAAGCGTCGAAAATGGGATTGTACCATTTGCAGATTGAGTTTGACTCCTCGGGGGCATCCCACGGGATCGACCCGGATGTGCCCCTGACTCACTCTCCCATTTACTCGCGTTAAGCAAAAGCGACAAGATAAGGTGATGTGATATTATAAATGTATATGCCGGTACCGCTTCATATCTCGGTTATATCATTCTTGATACCAGGCTATGAAAAAAAGATGCTCGATCGCGGTGATGTTGCAGTTAACACATGTAGCCATTGTCGTCGCGAAACACTGGAAAGAGAGACCGCAGAGAGATCTCGAATTAATGGACAATTGAGATCATGAGAGGAAACGGGAGTTACCGCGTAGTTTATGGCACGATAATCGCCATGAAATTTAGATAAAGACTGTCATTAACACTTATCCGAATGATTCTTTACTGCAAATGGCAGATATTATATACGAGAGCATTGCAACGACTAATATCTATAAATTTCAATTAAAAATGCAGTTGACACATCTCGCATTTATTTTAGTATAGAATTATATTATTACACGATATTAAAAAAATATTCTCAAGACGATGCGCACATATACACAAAGCAGTCCGTCCGAATGAAGTGGCTGTTTAGATTATTTTAATTTGAGAAAGTATCTTAATTTAAAAACCATCTTATAATTGAAAAGTTTTAATGAAGCTTATTATTTAAAGAAATACACAGTAGACTAAAGTAATTAAAATCGGGGAAGCTTTTTAAATAATATAATTATACTGGAATGGTATATTTTCATCTTTTAATTAAATTATATAGAACGGAAGTTTATTGATTAATTATAGAATCAATAGATTGATTTATAGAATCAATTATAGAAGTTTTTTTCAAGAAAGATAACGTAAACGAGAGACGGTAAATTAAATTGCGCGACAAACTTTAAAAGCATTTTAGCAACTATTTCAGTCGCACGACTGGCCGTTCTTTTTTTCCGCGAGAAATAAATCTTCTTCACCGAAATCACTGATTTCTCCTTAATTTTCGCAAAATATCTGATTAATCAAATAACGTCAACTTCTTTCCTACTGCCGTTCGTAAAATCGCGATTGACAGATTAGCAGAAACATAAATAAATTTCACGCAAGCACAGAAGTATACATATATATCTCTGTGCATAATATCGTCCATAAAAATCCGCGACGCGTTCATTATGAATTTTCGCGTTATATCGAGACCACCGATCTTTCATAGCTCGGGATAATAACACCGCGCGCCAATCTCGAACGTTACTGTCATTCGCGAACGTTTTAATATCGATGGCACGACATTCCCGGCTCGTATGACACCCGCCCCTATCCATCCCCGGGTTCTCTCCACGATGATACGCTGTCCGTTCGCTTCGATCGTCGAGCGTAGGGAAAAAGGGGAAAAAGAACTCTCGCGCTCGCGGCGTAAAGTCGGACGGGCCAGCCGGAATTTTCACGGATCATTTGGCTGATGGTATATTCGGCAGCAGCATTCCTAGCATATTCGATAACAATGGCGGTAAGTTCGGAAGAGAGAGGGAACGACGCTCGGTGCGCCCGACATATGCGTCGTTCTTCCTCACATCGGCACGCCATAACTCGCGCTGTTAGAGTGTTTCTATGTGCACTCTCGCTGCAGATGCAGTTCATGATAGTTCTACATGTTATCTGAAAAGCTCGATCGAGCGGACGGACCGCGAGGATCAGGTCATTTATGAAACTGCCCCTGTATGGCGTATAGGATCCAGTAGTCCCATTAGCAAACATATTTTCGTTACGCGATAACGGTATTTTTTTTTAACAGGCAAATTTACTTAATTGATGAACGACAGGCAAAGTGATTGAATGACATAAAAGTCGACGCGAAAGTTTAATTTTATAAAGTTATCTGTATATGTAAAATTCTAGCGCGTCAATGTAAATTACATATTATATACATATTTTGTGCAATATATAAATGTAAATAAGAAATATAGATATAAATTAGATTATGCGCGTGTATTAAATAAAGATTGCAACATAGATATTGTATATACATTATTCTCTAGCTCTAGAACACGTATCTCGTACTCTCTATATGTACATTGTTATCACACTTTGCTATTTGAAGCTATTTTAACCGAAAACAAAGCAACGTGTAAGGAAAAAGGAGGAACTGTACATCTTTGACTAACAAGCGTCATATCTGCGAGTGATCCTAGTCTTTTGTCTTGAAGCGCTCATCGTTGCCAACCAGTGACATATTTTCAAGCTGAATCTCTGCAGTCCGCTTGGAAGCATTTGTTTTCAGAATAGCTCGTGTCGCTTGCGCATAGCTGGCGTTTTTGTCCTTCACCAGGTGAGACGTAATTGTTGCTCATTTCGCGTCTAATTAGCGTGGAGATTAGCCTCAAAACGGTCGTAAAATGTCGCGCAATACGTACAAACGCATTGTCATTTTATTCATTTTGCATTTCTCTCCGCGTTCACCCGAAAACGTAATAACGGTTATCATCGAAATCGTTATACCGCGGGAAAATTTAATTAGTTTTTACCAGCTATTCGAGGCGACGAGGAGGGCTCCGAATAAAGCTGGATACGCCGAGAGCTAATAGAAGAAAACAAGCGGACTCGTGTGCGCGGCCTGAATATAAATATGCCTTAAAGAAGAGGTCGAAAATGATCGGCGCTATGTTTTGTTGCGACTGGAAAATTTAAGTTTTCCGAGATAGATTAATCGTAATAAGATACATTATATATGTATGAGAATAACGTTCGAAATAACTATTGATTTAATCGTACTAAAAAATGATGAGTAAAAAGATTTGCAAAGAGATGTGTAAATTATAAAAGATGTTATTGACTTTATTCTATTTAATTCCGATAATATCTTTTCCGATTCAATATTTATCGCGCTTGTATTATACGTATAATATTCGCAAACATACGCGATATAATTTTTCATGGCTTAATGCCTGAAAATGGTTCATTTTATGTAAATTTTCTATATTTATCGTGATAAAACAATAATCTAAATTGAATGGATTACGGTTCGGACGAATTATGGTGGATATTTCGCAAGGAGCGCTTTAAATCCGCAAACGCGAGGATGGAACGAGAGAGAACTTGATGCATCAATTTGTTAATAGCCACGAGGATTTTGCGTAAAAGGCAACGTGAAATTCTGCTCTACGGCCAGCCGTTTGAGCCGGTACAATGTATCCGGTGTTTTAACCAAATGAAACAATGGACGCATACCTACGTGACGTTGCAAGGTTATTGTCGTGCGAAAATTATTGCGGGGGAACCGGCCGCCCCCTTTCTTCCCCATCCTTGGGGTTTGTTTTCTCCCTTCCCTACGGCGTGGCCCACTTCCGAATAACAAACGTGCTGCGCGCTAAGCAGCGCGGATGGTAGCTGCGGCGGTAACGATCGGGGGTCATTAGCAATGCTAATGCACTTTTCGACTGATGAGGCGTCGTAATGCTTCTGGTCGGCCCGTGGCCCGAGCTCTCTTACCCTCGTGTTATTTTCTCGACGAGACTACTTTGGAGTACCCGCGCCGTAGAACGGCCGGTCGGTTGGCTGCCGTAAATTGTACCTGGGAAGAATATCGGCTTCCTATTAGGATCGCACCTATTTTCGAGGAAACCGGAGATCCGTTCGATAGTGTTGCATCTTTCTATCGTTATTATAAATTTCTCGCAAAATTGTGGAAAATTTATAGCGGAGATCTATGTTAATACTGAGAGCTACTATACATATTTTAGTTTATTTCTGGAGGTAAATTGTAAAGTTTGGTATTATATATTTTTTATAATATTTTATATTTTGTTTTTATGTTATACATGTGTTATTACATATAATTTTTGAAGGAAGCCATAATATTACACAAAGCTTTATTATTTGGAACAGGTGTTAAATGATACTACATGATGATAATATTATATTATTACTCTATTATATTATTAATCTACGATTTTTTCAACGATAAATCAGAGTATAATCAATAATCCACATGATGAATTTGCAACGGCAATTTTGCTTGCATTCTTCATAAACTTGTTACGATCTCATAAAAACCCAAAGAAGTTTTTGATTAAGCACTTTGCGACTTAAGGAACTCCAAGCAATGCCTTTTTGAACTAACACTTATGTTTCTTTGTTTAACAACGGGATAGTGCGACATTTTCTACGCCATGAATCCTTCAGATTCGAAGAGGACACATAAGGGAATTTTTACGATTCCCAGGACGACGCTTTCTTTTATTTTTATGTCCAATTTACGGGGCATCTGGAAACGTTGATGGCACAATTAACGGGCGGAAATGCTGCAACACGGTCAATATTGTACCTACGCTGCCAGAAGTCGCTTCTCGAAATAACGAAAGAATGAAACCTCTTATTTTAGGATCCTCGACATGATTTTTATTTTCGGATTTCCAAATAATATGGGATTCGAGGAAATTTATGATTTCTCGATATATATGGTAATATATTATAATAAACTATATTAGTATCGAAATTATATGGCAGACTTTTCAGCTTGTTTTATCTCAGAAATTGAATCACAATCGGTTATCACGAATTGAAATGAATGGAAAGTAGTGACCACAAATAAATGCGAAAAGAGGAAATAGCGTCATTATCAATGTGTAATCGTGCAAATAACGATGAATAGAAATTTCAATAAATCAACCGCGATTCGCAGCAAATGAATGAGTATTGTGTTATAAAACAATCCGCTCTAAATCTAAATGTAAAGTCACATCTATTTACGACAATTAGCGCCGCTACAGAAATTCCAAATTTCTATTTTGCCTTTATCACGACTACAATCTCACTGATGGATCATAGATGGACATTTTTTATTTATTAAGATTATCAGCATCTTGTCAAGCTAAGTCGTAAAATTTGTTGCGTAAAAAAGCAAAGGTGATTTTATTTAAACGAGATCTCATGCTCGTCGAGCTGCGTAACTACGGATTGCGTTGCAACGCAAGGTTACGGAGGACTTGCCAGGACATTGTTAACAGCATTGGTGCCTAATTAACCGCAAACGCTTTCAACCGGTTTCGCCTGGTCTATTGTTTACATGCGGGCACGCCGCATATGTACGGCAGTCCTCCACGACTGAACCAGCTGAAATATTTCCATGGAGATTCTCTCTCCCTTTGTGACAGAACCGTGCGTATTTCAATGGATTTCCATGCGTGCTCGCGACACGGCACGTCGGAAATAACACCTGATAATAATGCTATTATGTCTCCTATAAACTTTCTCATTAAATTTGCACAAAGTTTTATTTTGAGATTTAATTAGCAAGTTGGTACTTATCAATTTTTGATGAGATTCTTGACAAAAGATATTTTTCGAAGATTTAATGTAACAGTTTTGTTGCCAAAGCATTGTGCTATAAAAATTCAAAGAATCGGGGCAAACAAACTCCTGTGTATCTTTTAGGTCAGCATGTAACCATTTATTCAATAACCAAAAGTGTTTTCAACATTTATGTTTTTAATTATTAATGCACGCGAAGAAAATTATTACTCGTATATATTGTAACGTGTACGTGATGCGCATAAGTACATTACGCATTTAGAAATCTCTCGAGGCAAAAGTATCAGGATAATTTAATTTCTCATGCTGATTGCAGAAACAATCAGATCGGAAAAATGCTGTTGATTTATGAAATAGCCGCTTTTAGGTCCGCTCCCTTCGGCACGAACATTGTTGACTTTACCTGAATCAATAATCTTCCTATACATTTCTGTTATCTGATATTCTTAATTTTTGAAATCTCTCGTTAGCTTTATAAACACATCTTAAAGCAAACATTAAATCACAAACATCTGCTATTGAAGATATAAATGGCTGTAGGGGAGAGACGGATATTTTTTCAATATTTAACTTTTTTTTTTTAATTTATACACAAGTCCTTTATAATCATGATTTTTCTTCTTAGAATCTACTAATCACTAGCCTCTGTTCTCCCCTTTGCGTGAGAGACTCACCCCCAAGAGTCCTGAAAAAATTACTTCCATTTTCCTCTGTCCACAAGAAGCTGCTATCGCGATAAAAGCTTCGCTGCAAAATAAGTTATTCATAATCAATATCGCGCGAACCTCAAGGCAGCGTGCTCAGATTCAAAGATCGTCCATAAATCGATCGCCCCGTCATTAATTTACACACAAGCGGCCGTTGATCTTGAAAGGAAACCAGGCCGGGAAACTCATTAATTATATCAGCTGCATAATAAGTTCGCGATAATCGAGATATATACATCTTCTGCTTGGATATTATTTGTATTGCTTCTTTTCGTCGATGACGGTCGCCATGACTTGCGCAGCTATAGTAAAGCATAACGTGTGCCTGTGCGTTTGTCACGCGAACGTCGCGTTCGCTACATGTGCGTTCCTCGCGTGTCTTCACGCGACGTACCTCTTTCAAGAACGTTCGTAATAACTCGTGACATTATTCGCAGGCTACGACAAGACAAGGGCGGTGGCGCGTGGTGCCCGAAGGACCTGGTAACGAAGGAAGGCAAGGAATATCTGGAGGTGAACTTGCACACTCCGCGTTTACTCACGTCCACCAGAACGCAGGGCAGATTCGGCAATGGTCACGGGGTCGAGTACACGGAGGAGTACTTTGTCGAGTATTGGCGGCCGGGGTTCAACAAGTGGGTGCGATGGAGGAATCGACGTGGCATAGAGGTAGGTACCATCTGGCTACCTCATCGATCGAATCGCGTTCGAGATTTCTTTCTTGGGAGCCGTAAGCCGGAATTGACTGCACATCAGCAGATATTAGGTGATTCGTCGAATTTCTCTATCAGTGACTACACACGCGAATATACGTAGCTCCATTTAAAGTACATACTCTTTACGGAACTAATAATGGATTTTTATTAATGAAACAAATTATTATGTAGGGTATCTTGAATATTTTTTTAGAAACGTTTTGAAAATTTTAGAAATGGCACGTTTATATCGCATCTAAGATATGTATGCATATAAAAATTTAATGATATATTTTTGGTTGTTTTATTATTATATATATACAACATGAATATATTTCGATTATTTTCAATATAAAAATTGCTCTCTTTTTCTTGCATTTTTATTTTTGCAATAATAATTGCACATTCGTTTTGCTTGCCTAGATATGATATTGCAGCATATTTCGGCACATATGATGTTATAAAAAATCATCAGAATTTTCAATTGGATTTTATTTTAAGTTTTCTGTGCCGAAATTCGATTCTTTTCGACGCGTGAATTTCATGCAAGCGTTATGCGGCGGGAATTGAAGATGAAATATTGGAAAATCGCGAAACGAAATTTATTTTCTGCCAATAAATCTCATCATTCCATGTCACATTGTGAAGATGGATTGTTCGATATAGCAGTTTAATATAAATGCAGCCTATGCTGTGTTAATCTTATCTATATATCACTGCGTTAATTTTTGTTCGCGAATAACATGTTCGCTTTTTTTTTAGCTATATTAGAATATCTACCGACCCTCTCTTCTATTCATATAATTATTATATAGCTGGATATTAATGTCCTTATTTCACTTTATATATACACACTAACATATGTCGAGGGGAAATTAGCAGACTCCGTACGAAACGGCTCGATTTCCTGGATTTAACTCAAGTTCCCTCTCCTGGCTTATTCAGCACAGTTACAAATTGATAAAGCTAGTGCCGTCTGCTTTTAATCCGATATACCAGGATAAAACGATTTCGTCTATATTTCGTCCGCAAATGTGTTAGAATCATTTCGCCGCGCTTTTATAAAGTTTTAATATGGATGATTATGTGTGCGTTTTTTTATAATTTTACAGTTTTCTTGAATACCATAAAATTTATATATTTAAAGATTTCTATATTTATCTAGCAATTCTATAGTTGTATGCCGCCTCGGCAGCATAGAATGGCGGTTTTAGCTCTGAAATAAAATGAAAAAGCGATGAATAGATTTTAATTCCATTTTTTTTCAGCGAATATATTTTTTTTAAATGGAATCATTTCAACGAACTTTCGAAGTGCTCTGTGCAAATTTTTGCGTTCTCGAAATCTATGTGGATTATTTCGGATGTTTATTTAAGTTTTTTTGGAGACATTTATTTTCTACGTTATTAGATACAATAATATAATAATTTAATCCAATATTAAGCATAATTTAAAGATCTATAATGTTTCGATATTTTTTTATAAACACAATAATGGATGAAAATTTTATAGAATATATTGCTTGTTACTTTTCTGTTCTTACAGTGTCTGGAAACACCATGTCATTACTATCTTTGTTATATCAATTGCAGATTTGTAGAAAAGAATTATGCTATATAAAATGTAAACCTATATTTTACCTATATTATATTGCTCTTGAGATTTTCATTCTTTTTATATCTATTATAGAAAACGCTGTGCACAATACGAGTATAAATGAGAACCTCTGTTCCATTTGAACGGCCATTATTGGATGCGACGTGTTAATTAACGTCTCTTTAGCATGATAATCTGCTCGCGATATCCATTAGCCCGTCAAAATACATCATGGCAGTTAAGCGATTTGCTCGCGGCGATGAAACTAAGCAGAGATGTTTCTATAGACGTAATTTTAAATTTTTATTGATTAAGTGCGGTTTGATTTTGATTATGTTTTCGTTGGAAAATAATAGGTATTATTAAAACAAAAACTTTGAAGAGAATAATTAATGTAGATTTGACAAGTTGCAATTTTCTCGCTATACTTTATGCTTATTATGATATATGAAAAGCATAAAATATGTAAGAAAAATGCTTACAGTGATCGCATAAAAACGAACAATAATGCTAATCGAATATCGCGAGAAAAATAACTATACACAATAATAATTACAATATATACACTCTAATGCCTTTCTAAGATTTGCGCGAATTTTTGTGGTAAAATGATTCATGAATCGTTGAAAAATGCCGAAGAAATTTCGTACTAAATCGATCAAACAGCATAACTAAAAACGGTAAATCGGTAGTTAACGCTATTCCATTGGACATCGAGTGCCGCTACAGCTATTATCCTACGAGCCATAAGCTACCATTGGTAAATGGAATTTTAATGGATGCACAATAAAGCGCGAGTGCATTTATTCCGCTCACCGAAACGGTGCAGTAAGTCATAATCAATCGTATAACGAGCGCGGTTCATTTTTCAAATATTATCGGTAGATGCGCGCGTGTTCTCTCCTCTCCTGTGCTCACTATTACATTTTTATTCCATTATACGCAAAGAATGCACGCGCGCAAACCTATTAATAATAACGTGAGATCAATGAGATGATTCGTGAGAAAATGCATTGCCATACCACGTTTTCTCACAGCAGCCTCAAATAAAACCCAATCTCTTTCTATTGGCGCCTTCCTTCTTTTATTTCTGGTTAATAGAATCGAAAATCTCATTTCCAACCTTGTGTGTTGATTTCCCGATTCGTAATTCTTTCATTCATGAACATTCTCTATTTGATCTCTTTCAATAATCATCTTTTCGAGTTCTCGCGCGCGCACACGCGCGCTTCATCACATCCGGCACTCCATTTTTCCGTGAACATTATTCAACGTCTCGACATGATATTACCGCGTATAAGTGTTAAAATTCACTCTCCCACGCGAATTTATCGCGCCCCCGTCGCAAATTGCCGGTCGTAATAGAAAAAAGATTACTGAAAAAACGCGGCGGAGATTTTTCAGTATTTACCCCGGCATCCGCAATATATTTCCTTCAAGAACTAATTTCGCTCGGGAGGGAGAGAGGCAACGGCTACACGAGAGACTTATTACCTAGCTACCTTACGGGGTCTTCCGATAAATAGAAAATCAAGAATCTCATCGGTAACGAACTTACTTCGATAGACTATCATAACTCACCTCCGGCTGGTACTCGTCGGAGGGTCGTCGTCTGGCCCCCGCAGGAAAAGCTCCGTGACGCGGAAGTAATTTTCAACTCCGAACCGTGTCCTATCGTGGATGGCGGGGGCCTCGTTATTCGACCCCGCTGTCATCAGAAGGGCTCTGATATTCGCCACGGTTATCTCTCACCACTCTTCCCCTTCCCTCTTTCTCACTTTC
>NW_021849211.1:2303567-2340874 GCF_003651465.1 Formica exsecta
TCTTTCCCTTCCCTCTTTCTCACTTTCTCTCTATATCTATCTATCTATCTATCTACCTATCTTTCTCACCTATAGAAGGTGGCACGTATACGGTTCAACGTACAGACTTTTCGCTCCCCCTCCGGCTCGTACCAGACGTTCTTCCCATTTTCACGCAGATTTGCTCAAAGCGCGAGAGCAGGCCGGATCCGGAGGTGGAGGAGAGACAGAACGCCCGGAAGGAAAGAGTACGGGAGAACACGAACGTTTACCCTGCAGCCTCAATCTGGGCGGCATGTGATCTTTGTGCACACGCCTCCTTCCTTTTGCTCCTTGCACTTTGAATACAGGCGGGGAGAACGAACGGCCGTGAGACTAGAATGAAGAAACGAGGAGGGATGAGCGCGAAAGGGGGTTGAGAGGAAGAGAGAAAGAAAGAGCGACTACGTTATCGCGCCGTTGTACGTGACCCGAGCTCTCTGCAAGCATTTTTCCACGGGAGACGTGGTCGTCGTTGCTGCGTCTCGGACGAGGCGAGTAACGCGAGCGCACCGAAAGAGGGTTTTCCGGTATCCGATCAAACACTTGCTCGTTTTGTTACCAGCGCCGATGGGATAGGGGTAATGCGGGAATGTATGTGACAATTAGGGTCGTCAACTAGCGAAGAGAGAGTCACATGCTTTCAGCTCTGCCGGAGAAGAAAAGTGAATAATGGCGTACCGTGTGTAATGGAAGATACGCGTGACTGATTTTACTACCGTTGTACACGATACATTCTCGCGAAAAAAATTAAAAAAATTAAAGCGTACGTCTAGAGATACTACGTAATTAACCGTATTCGTACGATCGCGCAAACGTAACGCGATAAACACGATGAATGCTAAAGTCCGGTACGCGCATAAGGTAGTCGCGTATTTTTACGCCGGGCCAACGAACCGGTTACATTTTTACACTGGAAAAAACGCGCGACGGTCACCGGCCACGACGTTACTCCAATAACGAAACAAAAATATAGAGCGAGTGTGCGTCGGGGGCGCGCGCGAGCGAGAGAGAGAGAGAGAGAAAGGGGGGGAGATTATGACTCGCTTCTTATGAGGTGCGCGCGAATTAAGCCGGACAGGCCGGGCTCATCTAAATTCACGAAACGCCGGAGAGTAGCCGGATCCCGGGGCTTGCTAGATGCAACCTGATGGAAACGGAGCGGAATACAGCAGCCAGCCGGCCAAGCTAACGCCTCTCCCTTTTACGTTCGGACGGCCGTTGTCGTGCCTGCGGCGGGACAATTGCCAACGGTGGACGTGTTTCATTAACGCCGACACACCGGCGCGGACGAGACTTTGTGAGCGAGGCACACCCACGGTAACTCGTATACGTCTTGCCTGTAATACGAGCAGTCCTCGCTCTCTGCAGCTCTTGAACATACCTACCTGTCGCGACCGGGCTAAATGAATTTGTTTATTCTTTCACGTTAGAATTGTATTGTTGTTTCTTTTGTCACATTTTTCGTACATCTTTGCATCATCTGAGTTACTTTTTACGGAAATTATGTATTAAGATTATATACATGAGATAGCAAAAATGTCATTATGTTTGTAAATTCTAATTAGCTTTAAAACCAATTGAGTTTGAAATTTTTCAATATTATTAGATTGTCTCTTGTGATATATATATTTAGAGATATAGAGACAATATTAATTATTTTTTTCTGTCGTTGAAGTCGCGACTATTTCGTAAACTAAATCTCATGTGAGAAAATTCTGCGTTCTACACATTTCCTACTTATTTTTACACGAGAGGAATTACTTCTTTTTCCATTGTACCGCGAATTACGCTACGCTCTGTATACTTGGTCCTTGCGGATTCCAGCAAATTGATGACGCATACGAGAAACAAGACTCGGTAGCTTCTCTCAACGATAATATTCCCAGAAATGCACTATGATAAATCTTATACAGAGAGTTATTACAGTGGCAGAATTCTACACATTGTTATACGAAATATGTCTCTGTATTATATATAAGCCTGGTAGCTTTTAAAAAACATATGCGTCCCTAAGATTATTAGAAAAGACCACTGCCCTTAGTAATAACTCTTACAATATATACAATATTATAAATTCTTATAATATTACAAATTTATGCAGTTATATTTTAGTAATTAATTTAATAAAAATCGATGAAAAATGCTACTCTTTATAATTTTCACAAAATGTGATAATGCTTAAATATTTGTTGTATTCTTCGTTTCTTTAACACATCGTCAATCTTTGCGTAATTTTATAGCCAACTTCTTGAGAAATTTAAGATGCGAGAACGAACTAAGACGCAAACACCAAAAACGTTTTTCCATTTCTCTTAGTCGGGCGTATTGGATGATGGCACACGCTCCGTCGTAATCGACAAGTACTCGCTACTGTTTGACTTGGTGACAGTTCGCTTAAGTCCACAGGTATCAACGGTAATTTCCATCGAAATTTCAATCTCGTTTATCCGCAAAGTAACTTCCCTGAACGACCGGCTCGTTGCAGTCGCTGCTAACTCTCCCTTCCTACCCGGTCGTGTACGTCGCCCTTCCGACCCTTCTCGCCCCCTCTCGTCTATCGCACGGCCAAAGCGGCGGCATCACGACGTATCGAATTTTAATCAATCACCGATAGGGACAGCCAATTCCAGAGCCAATTAACATATTCATTCCACAGCACCCGGCATTCTTTTTTTTTCACCAATTTCAGCGAAATTCAAATTGCAATATGGCGAGCATTACGAGATACTCTTCGGCGCCCGCCGGTGATTACGTAGCGGTCATTAACGCAGGCGTTTGCGCGCGATAATATTGCTCAGATGTACGGTATTAAAAAAAAAATAAGGGTAACAAGAAACGGCTGAGAGCCGCTCTCATTATGTAGCCACTGGCTAAACCAAGTTGACGCAGCGAATTTTGATATCGCTACGTTATTACGTTGAGATTTTTTTACAGAGAAAAATGTCAGCGAAACAAGCCAAGAGCGGAGGTTTTGCAAACAATATCTTGCACTTAATAAATTTTAAGGCGAAAATTACATAACTCGTGGTTGTGCGGCTACATAATCAGGTTTACCGAGCTTTCGCCGGAGCATAGTATGTAAAAAAAAAAAAAAAAAAAAAAAAAAAAAAAAAAAGGTAATTTATTATTTGATCTTTCACGTGTGCGTTTGAAAATCTAAACTTTAGTAACTCTGTCTAGAAATGAAAAATTCACGTTGTCAGTAACGATGGTGCGCTCCTAGTCAGACAAGCCAAGAGGAAAAGCTAGTTCAATATCAAGCGAACCAGGACAGCTACCGTACCATTTTTCCATTGGATTTACGGCACGTTTGAAAAATCAACTACATTCCACGAACTGAAAGAAAATACTATTTGGTTGTTTCAGTCCGATAAGGAATTAAGGGAAACAACAAATTTGTACGTATCAAACTTACACGCGCGTACAAATATATGTATCTCGTATAATATATATTCCCTTATTTCTCTCTTCATGGAAATTCAATAATCGATGAAAGCCGTAGATGGAGGGTCGCCATAAAATTGCTCATAATCCGCGCAGGGTATGGCATAAATATGTGCAGATAAAATATCTCTACACTCTAGCGCCTTCTCTACTATGTGGACATATGCATGTTGGTTCTACCGGTATCGATGGATTATGGATTATCGGATACGCTACGCGAACATCCTATTAGCAGATTACCGCATGAACCGGTGATGATTCTCTCCGCGATCATATTCCGCGCCTCTCTCCTTTTATTTTTACGCCGTTGGCCCCTTTTCTCCGTTGCTCGTTTTACTAGCCTCGTTAGGAATCCGGTCTCGATAGAAGAGCGCTTCAATCCGGGTAAACGGGAAGGTTAAATTTCCTTTTCCTTACTCTCCTCGGAGTTTGTTTACCCCGGTTTTATACATATCGAGGCACTCGCTTATACGGGAGAGTAGTCTACAATCATCCTTCGTTTCCTCATGGACAGTTTACACATGATATACTCAAGTTTCTTGAACGTTGTAGCGACCGTGTCTATGCAAATTTTATATTACGATGTAATTCTATTAATGGCTACGTGTCTTCCGCTACATCGTTATTTTTATAATCAAGTCGGAGTAATATCCTTAGTAAAGAAATAGAGATTTTGTTTATTAACTAATATTAATCGAGGAAAAGGATTCCTTTCTTTTTACGGATTAAATATATGTTACAATTAAATACTTAGCGAATGTTATAGAATTTGACGTTGACCGCAGACAAATTAAAACGACGTGCATTACTGCAATGTCACAAATCGCAATAATTCTGAGGTAAAACAACGCACGAGTCATCAGCATTAAAATGCGCAAAATTTAATTTGTCTATAAAAATATATATTATCTACCTCTTTAAATAACTTAATTAAAACAAAATCATTGAACTTTCCGGCAACTTGAAATAGATAAAGCTACGGGACTGGAACGATTTTCGACGAAGCGGCATAAGACTTTAGTGCGAAATTAAAGGCATTAAAATGAAACAGTCTTCATTACGGGAATGCGGTGATTTCGGCCGCAAACAGATTAGAAGCGGTCTCCTTTCCACAAGGGTGTCCTAGGGAGGTAATTGTCTACACGCCGGGCGAGCGGAAATGGGACACGCCGCGTAAGCTCGTTCCGCTTTTTCGCCTTCGTAAGACGATCCACCTGCCCGAGTAAGCTAGCTTCGACCTCTTGACCTCGGCAAGCTAATAAAAGCTCTGTCAAGATAGCGTATCAGTCATTTTAATGTCAATTTTGTGCCAATTCCTGAATTAGCCGTAATATTAAGTCATGCTTCATTTAGATAAATGAACAAAGATTATCTTCATGATATTATTTCCAGGCAGTATAATTCTCGTTCCCTCTATTTTACAAGAGCTGTTTACTTAATTGCTAAGAAAAATAATTGCGACGGTTTAAAATGGTTATACGAGGCATGTTAAGAGAAAACCACAAGAGTAGATGCAACGATTTCTCGTTTACGTGGAAAATTATGGTTTTAAGAGATTGTTGGTCGCAAAGTTGGTACGTCTACAATTGTTTTAAAGCGCACGGCAGCGAATGCAGTCGGGTACATACATTGCGTTTAAAACGATGCAATCTTAAGCGAACTAGCTATAAAAGCGCAAGTGTATAACGTAAACTTTCGCGTTGTCTACCGAAATACGTTCGATCGACCCACTAACCTTCTCAGGTTCTCTCCTGAGGACTATTTCTTTGCGCTTACACAGTAGAAAGAGATCACAGGATAAGGTGCGAGTCTTTTTATTACCGAAGTAAAACGAGGTCGGCCGTTTTATGATATAAACGACATTGACGACATTAATCGCACGAATTTCAGAAAATATCCAAATGACCGTCGATATTCGCGTCGCAATATCATATGGATTTTAACGCTGGGATTTACTAAAATTAAAGTGTTACGCGTGGAATTTAATACACACATGCGTACAATTATGAAATTTTCACCTAAAATCGCGTAAAATTTTTTACAACACTCGCTGATATTTTTCCAGGTATCACTTCATGATCTCATTTATATGTATTACGTATGAGTACTTTTAAGGTTTTAAAAAATGATTGTCACGACCTCGTAAAATTTTATCTTATTAATTTATTTTATTAAATAGTTACCATATGTAAAAAAGGATCGTAATATAGTTATTAAAAATGTATTTTTATATTGCCAGCAATATTTTTACTCGCGAAAAACACACAAATTATTTTCCACGATATATTATAAATAACAAAAACCAACAATATAATTAGTATAATTTTTAACTCGATCAATATATGTATACAATCTAAGAAATGCGTTTTAATCTATTACTCCAGAATTATTAAATGAGAAATAGCATAATTAAATCAAATGTTTTATGTAGAAATTCTAATTATATTATCTACATATTACCATATCAGTTATTGCAAAATAGCTATGTTATTAGGAACATTACTAAAATGTCGTAGGATTTATAATCAGTATTATTCTCAGTTCTGTGACGAATTATCGATTTAGGAGAATTCTACTTATCTTCTAGCATAGACATCAATTTTATGCATCGGTGAGAGACGATATCGTAGGACCCCGTTGGCGGTCCTTATATATAGGTGTATTAATTATTCCTATCGCGTAGACCCCGGTCTGGCTTGTATTCCAGCACGTTGCAGTTGCAGTTGTAATGCATCCGCGGTCGGTCGTTTCGAGACGGCCGATATAGTTCCACTCTACCGCTGCGGCCCGGTTCAAGGGGCACGTTCCATTTGCGTGCAGTTTACAACTTCATGAGCCGTTTACGGCTGCAGTGGACCTCCTGCATTTTCTACAGCTAAACGACTTAATTGACATTAATTGTTATCCATACAATGATAACGTAAAAATCTTGTTTGGACAAATTCGAATTGTATAAATTTTATCTTGTCCCCTGATTATATAATTCAAATTTATATTCTATTTTACTTTCATCGCTTTTATACTCTTACTAAAAAAACTGTGCTTGTCAGTAAGAGATAAAATATCTACCATCATCGGAATACATTATCGAAATATTCCGCTCACTTGCTGTAATCATGAAATTCCAAAACGAGCGTTCTAGCGACCGCACATCGTTCTGAGTTTCGACCACCATCTCTATTGGACATCAGATACTGCGCTTTATATGATTAACGTGAAATAACAGATTCCTGGTTAGAAATTCTAATCGCGGCACCACCAGGGTAACACAAATCAAAGCAAAGGGCAATGTCCAACTCGGGCCATGGTCCGTTTCTGTGTATAGAGAGCATATTAGCGTTTGTGTCATATCTACTCTCCGCTGGTGCACGGTGTTTAGACCGCACTTGGTTTTCGGTGCAGAGGGAGAGAGAGAGAGAGAGAGGGAGAGTAGCCTGGTGTCGCGCGAATATTCATATTTCAACGCGGATTCACTGCTCTCCGGGATGACGACGGTCAGCGTGTTTGGACGATCCAACATGTCATGTATCACTCTCTACATGATTCTATAATCTGCACGGTGATATAGATTACTTCGTTCCAACGCGAATAACAATTAGGCAGCTATACTAGCAGGGCAGGATACTGATTGCGAAGTATCAGTAAAGTGAAATTACTATTTAGCATGTTATAATTATATTAATATTATTTTCCAGTTTTTTTATAAAAATTATTTATATATATATAGTGATTAATCATCTTTAATTGACTGATTATTCTGATAATGGTAACGAATCAAGAAATAATTACTATACTTTTAAAATAAATATATACAGCATAACATATATACTTATATCTCAGGAAAAATATTATATATACATAACTATAAAATTAATTATTATTAGAGGATGAGAAAAGTGAATCAAAAAGACGAAGTGTTAAAATAACATTAAAGATAAGAATAATAGAGTTGATAAATAGTTTTGTCTTAAAAGATTACAGCGTGTGAAATAGCACATGAAATTGAATATAAATGATCGTTGCTTGAACTATCAAGCTCAATCTGTTTTACGTATCTATTTTACGGTGAATATGAAAACAGATATATCAACCTGTCCTGTCCAGATCAGCTCTTAGTTCTTTTAAAGAAGAAAGCTTTGCTATAATCGCATATCAATCTCTTTTTCTAACGCTGAAAGAGCAAAAGAATTACGCATGAATTTAAGACAAATATATATTAATGATAAATATTATTTCTATGAATATATTTTTTTAATTTACAGGGTACATATTATTTAACGGCAATATTATTTGTTATGTATTATGTTAGAGCGCTAAGATAAGCCTATAATTACAGATAAAACTCTCTACGACGCGAAATAACGGGATACGAGAATCGCTAATCCCAGTTCAAACGTCCAGAATGCAAAATAGAACACGATACAAACGTAGCTATTAAATTACACATATGTATGTATAACGCCGAAGGCGCGAGCATTGATGCAATTATCTTTAACATGTCTCTCTATCAGCATACATAGTAATATACAATCGAATTTAAGGTCTTTTTTCTCAAACAACCCCATTGATTCTGCAACTCTGATCTTTCTCGAACGCACGTCGATATTGGCATTTCATTGTTAACCCCTTATTAGTCAATGGCGATTTACTACGTACGTCTCTACGATGTGATCCGTGACGGATGCGAACGCATATATTGGAGAAAAAGAGAGAGAGAGAAAGAGACAGAAAAGGGAAGAGAGCTGGACTGTTTCACTCTAGATTTAACGCTTGCATTTAAATTTAGAGGAGATGCGGGACGGACCATTGTTTACTAATCGGATCCGGAAAATAGCGCGTTCCCGGCCCGTGAGATTCGTTCTTAGTACAGTAAACATGTTCCAATGACCGTTGGACAATTCCCGTCCCTCCGTTTAACGCAACCGCTGTATACGTTCGTCATGCATCGCGATAAAACAGTCGTATCGACGACACTTTCTAAAATTTGAGGTAACCCATAATTGAAGATATTTTGACATTTTTTAAACCGTTAATATCATGAAATTTATTAAGATGACACTTTAAAATTAAAGTAATGCAGAAATATATAAATACTGAAAAAAAAAATCAAGACAAAAAAATGCATTTGAAAATGTTATATATATGTATAGTGCACGTAACAATAGAATTACAAACATGTTTTTTTTTCAATACTATCTTTTTGAAAATTGTATGTTATTAAAAAATTTGTGATATTAAATAATAAAAAAATATATAAAAAAGAAAAAAAACAGATTTTATATGGACACTATGAAATACGCGCTTGTTTTCCTGCTTTTTGACCAGAACAGAAATATCTGGATGTGACTAAAGTTAACTATTTCACCATTTATTTCTATTGTGATGACATAAAAGCCCCTCTCGTTTCATCAAAAATATATGTAACGATGATACAAGTTGTTAAATTCAAATTGCAACTTTTTTCAGTAACATATTGTCATATTTCTTTATTGTAATCATTTCTCTGGCAATAATATGTGCCTACATTTACACCGTATTAATAATTGTGTTCTCTTTGTATGTTGCAGCTTTTAGTGGGTAATAACAATGTATATACGGAACAGGAACAGATTTTTGATCCACCTATAGTCGCAACAAAAATACGCTTTATCCCTTACACCTCTCATGTGCGCATGATGTGTATGCGCGTAGAGCTCTATGGTTGCCCATGGACAGGTGAGTGAGATATATGAATGTATAGTTTTCTTAGCACCTTTCCCAATCACATATTTATTTGCAAAGCAACTTGTTGCCAGCGGCGAAAGAATATAATTGGATCAACATTTTAATTGCTTTTAATATACATATAATATATGTGAAAAAAATATTTTAGCTGAAAATTTCAAAAAGTTTATTAATAACTAATAATTAATATTTGTTTTGCAAAATGGTGACATAATGTGTATAAAGAGATGTCTGAAGGATAAGGATGTAATTGGATATTTTTTATTAAATTAAAGAAGCATTCTTTGTTGCATTAAGAGTTATAGTGATTAATAAATTTTACACTATGCACGAATGGAGCTAATTATGTACGATCCCATCAGCAGCCACTGCCATTGTCATTGTCACGAAAACAAAGCTGGAAACAAGCGGTACAAGTCCCTGTGGGATTGCTTGCGTGTTATCATACATTTTACATTTTATGTCAACTATACATAGTCTACTTTCCCGGAATTTCTTGACGAGGGACCACAACCGCTGTAAACTCGACAATAACTTAAATTTATATCTTAGTTTTGTGATTGCGAAATTAAAAACATGTAACAAAAAGAGGCATAAAACATCTTTTTATTCGACGGATACAACTTTATATCGTGATTCCAATCCTTACATTCATTCCTGTCTACAAAATTTTTAGATTTATCCATAAAATGGATAATAATACATATTATTGTAATATAAAATGCTGTTTAAATATGAAGGTATGACAAGACGCATACATTGAGACGAATTAATAATTAATTTACATTTTGTTCGTTAAAAGAGATTTTAGATTTAAATTTTGTGAATTGTCGACGTTTGCCGGCTGTGTGACGAGACGCCGATCGTAACGCGTCAGTCTCTCGAATCTGCGATTAACTTAGATTTACGATCAGACCGTCGGCCGTGAGCCACAGCTGCGTCTACATTAATCCAACGTCGACGAACTACGCGGCATCCGCTAACTGTGCCATCTGCATAGCCCCCGATCAGCGTTATATCGTTTAAACGCGCAATTACAGCGACTGCCAATAATATTGATTCGCAAAATAAATTATGACTTACGAATGGCATTAGCAAACGTTGGGACCATTAACGAGCAAGGAGTGTAAGCATGCAGATGGTAAAGGGAAGATGTATAGAGGCGAAGAGATATAGAGAGAATTACGCGTTCTACGATTATTGTAATGAAATATTTGTCACGTTCTTAGCAAGATTTTATCGTTATTATCGTCAATAAATATTATATTACTTGTCATTTTATTGATATGAAATGAATAACGCGAATTGAATCGACTCTTTACTCTGTCAGTGCGATAATCAAAACGTACTTTTTTTAGTCGTTTCAAGTAAATGCAAAATATGAGAGAACCATATTTCTCCGTGCATATTTTACACGGAAATCTGCGAAAACAATTTACCGCTATGAAACAGAAAAATAGTTGATTTGATATGAACGGGATGGCGAAATATTTCCTTCCCAAGTACCGAATCGTGTAACTCATTCGTACTTATTGACGCCTGACAATCTAGAAGCATATTTGTTTCTGACGTTTGTTTCGTCGAAGTCGTGCTCGCTTCGACGCGATTTTTAACGAAAGTGTCGCGCAGCGAGAAAGAATCGACTTTGGGGATCTGATAAATTTCGTATCAGCAAAGCGCGCTTGAAGCTTCGCTACCGCGTTGCAACGTCTTAGATTTTGGATCGATTCTCGGTATAATCCTCGTGGTACCGAGATTAAAAATGTTTACCCTCGTTATCTTTTCTCTGACGACACGACGTGCGCTTCACCTGTAACCATCCGCAATCTTATCACGTTTGTCGGAAGGAAGCGTTCATGGCACGACCAAGTAGCAACGCGATGATGCATAGTTCAGGAGCTTATATATTCTTTATACCCGGCTTCTTCTTATTCACTTGCAGAGGGTCTCGTCTCGTATTCCATGCCCCAAGGAATCAAGAGGGGTACCGAGGTTGACCTCTCCGATAGGACGTACGACGGTCGCGAGGAAGGAGGTTACCTCTCTGGGGGACTTGGTCAACTCGTCGACGGGCAAAAGGGTCCCGACAACTTCAGATTGGACGTCAGCGGCAACGGAAAGGGTAAGGCGCGGGTGCTTCGTGCTGGAATGAGATTAGCGCCGGCGCTAGATCGTGTCTAGATTAGCGTGATAGAGCCGTCTTCGCGAGCTCTACCCGCCAACCTCTAGTCTAGTCTTCTTATTCCGTCGGTATCTCACGCTATCTTACTCGTTAACTTCTTTCTTCCAACTAAATAGCGATCCGAAGCCCTGCAACTCTTGTTACAATTTTGTTTAACGCGAGCTTTACGCCCCTTCACGAACGATTACGCTCTTGTTTCAAGACGCTTTACACCCTTATCAATGTTGAGGAAGTAGTGTAATAAGCGCACGCAAAGTCTGTATGTATTTTGTATAATGTCGAAACACCAACATCAGCATTTTATGACTACGCGATGTTATGTACGAAATGCATTCCCCTTCTCACAGTGTAGCACATATTGAAATATGTGAACGCACGAGAATTCTGTTAAAATATCTCGGATAGCTTCCGCGTTAGAACGGACACATATCCGTTTGGTTATTTAATGAATTTTCAATCTACGCGTTTCATTCGCTTGATTTCGCGCATCAAAAGCATATGTTTCTTTGTCGATACGTTCTTTTCAACGAACACGATTACCTTCCGAACTGCGTGTTTTGCTCCATACATTTAATCAATCCGGAAAAAGCTTTTCTATTTAATAAAACACTATGATTAATGCGCGCAACATCAACCGGAAGTAACGCATTGTTCGGTGCCAATATCAACTGTCCTCGGTTACCGACGGATCTTATTCACAAAGCCAAATGACCGTCGAAATTTAATTGAAAGGGACATGCTCATGTACGGAAATGGTTTTTCGATCGATTGATCAGATAGAATATTCGTCGTTACCAACGCGAGATGCGTTCGTTTCCGAGGCATGTATGCCAGAATGAAAATGAAATTTTCCGTCGATCGACTTCAAGTGTATATGTGTGTAGATGAGAAAGTCAGAGAAGGGTCAGTAGAATCCAGAGAAGCCGTGGGAGGACCAGCGGAAGAACCTGGGATCCGGGGCCAAATGTGTTCCGCAGCGCCGCTCGAATCTGTTCCAATTTACATTTATATTGAACCGCGAGCTAGGCTGCAACCAATCGCCGCTGTTTACTCGCTTTCTGGATACATTTGTGTCTTTCCATTTACGCCATGGGACACCGTCGCGTACACTCGGCTACACCGAGTTGCTTATATACTTCCACCTTCTTAAACTTTTAAACCCGTCAAAACTGCGTACAACCTCTCTCGACTCTCCTTAAACCGGAGAACACCATCGATCGGAATTCCTGCAATCGAAACACCGAAGACTTTTCCGCTCTCGGTATCTCCGATATTTACGCTAGTACCTCCATTCGAGATGCTTTTAACAATGCTTCAGAAATGCTTCGCAATAGAATCGTACAAGTAGCAAAGTAAAGAAAAAATATGACAGACGTATGTGAAGATATTTATAATATCGATAATATTTTTGGAACACATTTGCACAAATTTGCTTTATCACACGCGCGATAAAAAATATTTATTTTATTCCACCAATTTTTTGAAAGCTTTTCAACGCTGCAAAAACTTTCATTTTATCAAATAATAATAACACAGCATGGCTTTCTTATAACAAACTTCGCTTAATAAAATATCGATAAACGTTCATAGCGGTTGGCAGCTTGTCATGGTCATCCTGATTCTGGTTTACGAGCATTGTATTGAAACTATATAGTTCCAAAATGCTTTAAAGAGGAAAATCATCAACCGACCGAGATATGTAGGTACGGCTATATCCACCTAGGGTGGTTATCTTACGATCCTCGTGAAGGTTCAGAATTGATGGTAGATAGCGACCGAAGGCGGCGACGACAGGAAACTGGAAACTATTTACTCGGGGGACGATATTAAGGGTGGAAGGGGGATTATATGAAAGCGGATAGGTCAGGGCGATATAACGCCATCGCGCGGACCCGGTATATTGTTGAAAACGGAAGGGACGATCCTCGCAGTGGTAGTTGTCGCAGGAAGTCGTGCAGGTACACAATGCAAACTGCGTGATTGAAATTCTCGTAAGTTTTAATATACTCTGAGATTCTTACGCCGCTATACACACACAGATACATCACACGGCAAGTCTGTGATTTCCCTCAAACGTCGTCGAAATACAAGAGCGATGACACCAGGCCCAAAATTAGGTGACCTTCGTTTTTCTTTCCTTCTTTCAGTCATGTTCTGCCCGCTCTTTTCAAGGATTTCATCGAGAAATAAAGATAAAAATATGAAGATTTTATAACAAAAGAACGGATCGCTCTCTGAGGCATTGAAGCATAGAGTCTGTGTATTAATATTTCGCGATATGTAAAAAGATATTGAAGGAAGAGAAGAGAAATATAAATACGATAAAGAGATATGCAGGATTTATAGTTGTAAGAATGTATCGATATTTTAATTTTTTTTACAAAGCATTGAAATTTACTAAAGAGATTCAAAGAGCCCAGAGTGTTAATCAAACTCGAGAATTAATAAATATTTTAACACTTTTAAAAAGTCAAATATTACAAATATCCAAGGATTGAAAAATCCAATTATCGTATCATAGTACATTCTTTTCGCAATAACGTGAGCTATTCAAATACTTTATCATCTTCTTTTTCATTCCTTCGTTATTTATTAATTCTCCGGAAAGTATGTACGGCGCAATAAATGATGAAAAGTGGTAATCCGTGTTTGTGTGTAGATGTTGAAATGGGAAGGTACGGCGCAGTTAGAGATCCCGAAGTCAATGTTGAGAGTAACAGGAGCGCTTCTGAGAAACGCATAACACGCCGGCCAAGCTTTAAGGTTATTGCAGTCCATTTTCAATCCGCATATTCCCGTGGGACACGTGTGTTTCCACATGTACTCATATAGTGGGATCTAATGGTGAGACTCGCGCAATAAGCTGCCGCTATAGCTCGAAACTCTTCCGTATCGCGTACCACGTTGCTTCTCACACGTTGCTATATACCAAGTGGAACATTTCCGAGAGAAATGAAGCGAGAGAGGAACAGAAAGCAGGAAAACAAACACGAAACGTAATTAACGTTTCGAGGAAGTATACGAGTCCCATGCGAAAGCTCAACTTGCGTGAATCTGAAACGGGTAATTTAAATTCTATTACGTGCGAACACTTTTGCGCCACTTCTGGTGCATTTATATAATAGAAAATGTTGTTTTTTTTTTTTTTTTTAATTTTAAAAAGAGAACAACGTTGGTCACGTGCTTGCGAATTATTTAAGAAGAGTTATCAAGTAACCCTTATTAAGTTATCCTTTGTTTTAAGACGGCGGTATAGAGCAGGAAGTACTACGGTTCCTCCAAGACTTTAAGTTATGCGAAACTTCTTTTAATATTACCTCATTGAAAATCAGATCTTATTAGATTTTAGTGGAAAAATAAGATCTTTTCTTTCCACTTTTATATAATCTATTTATCTTCAATTGAAATTTAAATACATTATCAGGTCGTAGTTACTCCAAAAATTCTTACGTTCTTCGCTCTGTTACATCTTTCCTACAGAATATCAAACATTTACACGTACATTTTTCACGGATTGTTAGACATGTGTTCGTTTCAGACACTTGTTTTCCGTGTTTACGCTATGTCCAAATAAATTCTATATCACGCACGAAATGCTTACTATTCGCGTTACAGATTTTATTGTTTTATTTTTAAGAATGCGTGCGCACATTGTGCACTCATAAATGGTCTATCACATCATGCAATCGATAGCGTAAACCTTTTTTTTTTTTTTTAATTCAAACGCGCCAGGTCGGAATTTTTTTATACGTATATAGGTCACAATTTTTATATGGAATTTGTTTTACGTGAGAAATCAAGTTGCAATGACACATGTAAATCTTCAATTATCGTTAAAAAATAACGAAAATCTAATATGCAAAAATAGCTTATATCTAAGCTATAGCGGTTGGGAATTTGCATTTACTCGTGCAAATTCTCACATTTGGAAAATCCATATTTTTTTTTAATTAAATTATATTATTAATAAAATTTTTATATTTTTTAAAAATTTATAATCATCATAATTCTTTGTTAGCAAATATAAAAATAATATGATTTATATTTATTTAAGCATTTAAATTTATATTTACTTCAAACTCTTATATCTAAGGTATTTAAAAAATATGGAATTTTCTTATACCAATTTCGAGTTAATTTTTCATATGTGAATTGACATCGCATAGATCCAGAACTCTTTATTATTAATTTAGGAATATCCGTAAATCAGGAAATGTTATTATCTTAAGATCAATGGCGAATGCATTTCGTACAGGGATACTCCATATCTTCTCAGCAGGATTTCCTGATATGCAAAAATAGCTTATACTTAAGCTATAGCGGTTGAGAATCTGCATTTACTCGTGCAAATTCTCACATTTGGAAAATCCATATCTTTTTTTAATTAAATTTTATTATTTTCAATTATCGTTAAAAAATAACGAAAATCTAATATGCAAAAATAGCTTATATCTAAGCTATAGCGGTTGGGAATTTGCATTTACTCGTGCAAATTCTCACATTTGGAAAATCCATATTTTTTTTTAATTAAATTATATTATTAATAAAATTTTTATATTTTTTAAAAATTTATAATCATCATAATTCTTTGTTAGCAAATATAAAAATAATATGATTTATATTTATTTAAGCATTTAAATTTATATTTACTTCAAACTCTTATATCTAAGGTATTTAAAAAATATGAAATTTTCTTATACCAATTTCGAGTTAATTTTTTATATGTGAATTGACATCGCATGTCCAGAACTCTTTATTATTAATTTAGGAATATCCGTAAATCAGGAAATGTTATTATCTTAAGATCAATGGCGAATGCATTTCGTACAGGGATACTCCATATCTTCTCAGCAGGATTTTCTGAAAACTGAACGATATTGTAACGGATAATCCGTTTGTTCAAGGATATGAATGGGTCGGCTGGCGAAACGACACGCCCAATATGCTTGGACGTCCGGTGGAAATAACTTTCGAGTTCGACTACTCGAGGAACTTCACTGCCATACACCTACACATGAACAATTACTTCACCAAGGACGTGCAGGTATCGCCATTCGCGCCGTTACCGGTATTATTTCGAAAGTTACGAGCTCCGGGAACTACCGTAAATTTCACGATCACACATTTGGCGACGCCTCCGCGCTTTTAAGCGGTTTTAAAAACATTTCCCCGCGATTTACAGCACGGTGATTCTTGCAGCTCCGCCGCCTGCTCTCGGGCTTAGTACTTTCAGTACGGCAAAGTTTCAACGCCGAAGCTTCCGCCGAATTATTTCCATCCGCGCGGTTTATCTCTTTCAAACATAGCGTTCTCGAATACATAGTGCGTGTTCCCGTTGCATATATATAACAGTAATTTATACATCTAACATCTGTTCTAATTCAGTACGAACATTCGTCTCGCGATACTCTTGGACGAAGAAGCGATCGATGACGCGCGACTGTTTCCACCTCGTTCGAGCGTCATCGAAAGCTTTCGTTACAATCTTGTAAGCTGCTCGCACGTGGTACACGATCTCTTTCCGCTGTTTCCGCAGGTTTTCTCGTACGCGAAGGTTTACCTCGGCACAGGTGGTAATCAATTCACCGGCGAGCCGGTCCATTTTTCTTACATACCCGATCAGGTGCTCGAGCAAGCGCGCGAAGTCACCATAAAGCTGCACTCGCGAGCCGGCCGCTTCCTAAAGCTGCAGCTCTACTTCGCGGCGCGGTGGATCATGCTCAGCGAAGTAATCTTCGAATCAGGTAAGAGAAAGATCGATCTACACGCCAGCCCCTCGCGCTATTTTTCCCGCACGAATCGAGATTTACCGCTCGATGTTGCTCTCGGTAACACTCTCGTGCGCGAATTACTCGCGTCGCGTCGAGATGCTCGAGAGTAATGGCGAAATTAAGGATCTTTGTCTGGGATTCGCTTTTCTCTTTGGTTGCCTTTTAGTTAGACGGAAAACCAAAAAGTAGACGATCCAAAAATTGAGATCTATAAATATAGAGAAGTACAGTTTCGAAATATCTTTTATCTCGTGCACGTAATCTGGTATCCCGATTTCCTATGTTAAGCAATATATTTTCAACGAAGTACAGTTTCTAAAATACATATTATAAAATAGTGGGAATCGTTCCGAAAAGCACGGAGAGAAAATTTATTTCGACGACAGCATAATTTTAAGAAACGCGCGGATATATATAAAGATAAAATTATTTTATAAATTTAGAGATTTTGTATTGAATTTTTCTAAGAATATGAAAAATATTGATATAAGAAAATATTTAATCTAAGTTTTTTAAAAATAAAAACAGTTACCATTGTTATTATTATTTTTTTAATGTGAATTACAAATGCACGTTTTTTTGCTATAGTGCAATGTAGCTTAGCAATTAGATTTTGTAGCATTGGGAGATTAATATTTTTGTAATCTCTCGAATTTGGTCAAGATAGTTGAGTCCGCGCGATTCCACAATGGCAACAGTATAACGTAACTGTTACGGCAGCTTTTCCAATGACTAGTTTATATCCGACATCGATGTAACCGCATATCGATCACCGATATTTCTTTTAATCCGTCTCAAACGATCCGAGACGGAAC
Source organism: Formica exsecta (assembly GCF_003651465.1). Taxonomy (NCBI): domain Eukaryota; kingdom Metazoa; phylum Arthropoda; class Insecta; order Hymenoptera; family Formicidae; genus Formica; species Formica exsecta. The sequence goes on from NW_021849211.1 coordinate 2,321,525, forward strand.
TCGGCTGCCTCGGCAAGCTTTCGTGAAAGTTCCGTGTCGCTTCGTTGCACCGGTCCAGCCGCCCGCGGAGTGGCTACGTCGTTAATCATTCGACGTACACTCTGTGCGTTCCCCGTCCTCGATTGCGAGCGATAAGTTGGCTCGACCAGAGGCAAGCAATGTTCCTCGTCACTTGTATACCACGTAACTCGTATTCACGTCGTACAAACGCTTCGTTGGGCCGCACGTCGTCGATAGGAAAAAGAATATCATCCCTTTTTCCCTTCCCTCTTCCTCCTCCACGGCAATGGCATCGAGTTTTCCACCCAGCGAGCCGGTCCGCGCGCGACATTTTCCGGCAAAAGGTGCCTCGAGAGAGAGGCAATTTCGCCCCACCTCGTTTAATTTTCCTTTTTATGAATCGCGCGTACAAAACCCGCGTCTAACTGCTCGAAAATTGAAATATTTCCTGGTGTCCATTAGTCGATAAACTGCCGCGGCACTAATTTTCAGGTCGCCTAACGGGAAATTCCAGCTGCGTGTGACGCGAATTAAATTCTGCTGGCGATATTCGTTCGTTTTCAAACGATCAATATAACAGTATAGAAAACTATCCCGAATACAAATGAAATTCTCGATGGTCCACGTTGCGTGGCCACAAAGGCCACATTTGTACAATTGGATAAAGTCGTCAAAGGATACGACATCGGCGAAAAATTTAACTCGCTTTCGAGTGTTGTGCGTTTCATCTGATTTCTGACCTCGCAATACCAAATTTACAAACTATCAACGATTGACTTTATAACAGTATACAGTTTACAATTGAGTTATTAACCGGTTCGATAAATCCAACGATAATGCTTTTCCTGCTATAATATATGTATACATATATAAACGGGAAATCTTTTTTTCAAATATTTAATACGCTTGACAAACGTGGATTTCATTAGCTTTAATCCTGAATGCACAGTTATCTCCGAATGGAACAATACCGAGGACGAGGAGGCGAAGAACAAGAGCGCCATTGTACTGGCGACCGGCAGCCCCTATCAGAATAACGAGGGTCCACTACAGAGGGACGAAGTGAAGGCTACTTTTAATAAGGAGGAGAGTAAAGATAACACCTGTAAGTCTACTGTTCGATCTTTCCATTGTTATTTCGGTAAGCTACGTTCATAATTTTCCGCGTAATTGACGTACTTTTCTCCGAGCTTTTTCTCTTGTCATTTTTCATAGCAATGAGCTCGATATATCATAAGAGAGAACTGGTGTCCGCAAAAAGTAACTATTATGCGATGATCACTAACCATCTATTAACATAAAAAGATTAATTATCTTAATTTAAGTATCTTTTTATTTAATGCATAGCTGTTTTTTTGTGAATGTACATGAAATGGTAATAATATTCTTTCCAGAAATATTTCAGCAATTGAATTGAAAAATTCGAGATTAAGATGGTAGAGATTTAGATGATAAAAATGAAAAATATATAAATAAATTTATATTCAATTTTTTTTTTTTTTTTTAATTCCAAAGCCATTCTAATCAAACAATTCTAATCGAGATGCTAAATAATCTTGAATGCATTACACGCGACAGACAATTTGCATTTTCTCTTGGATTCGTGTCGAGGCATCAAAATTATGCGAAGTCAAAGAGGCAATAGCTTGCATCTCTAGAGAAATCTTCTTTCTGATACGCGACGTCGTTACACCGGAATTAATGGAAAAATGGCGACGGTGAAACTAGAGTGCTCCGTGAAATCGAAAGAACTGTGCGAAAAAGTACATCGAGTAGTCCCATGGACGTTCTCGATTACCTGAAAAAGAAGCGTCGTGGAAGAAAAAGAGCGATCGCTCTTGTCCCTTGGCCTCGTCGAGTTTGTTAACCAATAGAATGATACTTTTTTTTTATCCTCACAACGGCAAATAAAAGCCGCGCAATTAACCTGATTAATTCCTTAACTCTCTCCTTGTTCGATTAAAACGTAGTATTGAGTTTTCGTTAAAAGCAGTAGTCCATTAACGAAACTTTTAATGCTAATTAATTACACTCAATATTTTCTGAGGCAAGATCGGTGAAATAATTTGCATTTCTTTCTACTGACATTTTGCGAATCATATTGCATAGCGCAAAACTTTTCAATTACACAGTGACTATGTCGGAATTATTGTGAAATTTCTTCATAACTATGAGCAGTTTAAAACTCACATGTCTGTTCAATGTGCGTCTGCATTTGTATAACTACTAAAACTACTTGTTCGCGTGTTTGCCGAAGGAAAAGCGCAAGAAAGCGAGGCGAGGCATTTATGTTTTCTCGCTTGAGAAACACGACGCGTACCTAACGCTCTCATTACATATTATACCGCACAGAAAAGTACGAATGTACGCCAACGCGGGCAATAATCTGGGAGTTGGTGGAGCAAGCGTTGAACCCGGAAAATTAGGAAGAATAACGTTATGCTTTTTTTTCCTCGTCAACCTGGTCTTTTACAACGTTATGTTAAAACTAGTCTGCGAACAGAGACGTTAAAAATCCGAAAGACGCGAAACGAGATAAAATATTTTTATCATAAATGTATTCTAAGACGAAGAGCTAACTAATATTTTTATTTGAAAAGATGAAAGACGTTCTAGAATGCTATTGATTTAAGAAAGTTTATCTCTCTTTGATTTTGATCTTCTGTGCGAATAAATTATTTTTTTTTTATAAAGATTTTTTTTATTATCAATAATTATTTCATTTGACTCGATCGATGATTTTAATATCGCTTGTTACAAAAAATAAAGTATACTATATTTGAAGATATTAAGAAACAGAGGCATAAAGTTTGTCTTGGGTTCATACACATACTACACAATTATATTATACAATTTATCATCACGAGAAATCTTAATGATTTATTATAGAAATTCTTGTCTCTTTATTGATTTATAAAATACTCAAGCGATGATCAGGTTGTTGTGGTAGACTATGAGAGCCATCAGCGTATATTGTTTTTGTTCAACCGGGCAACTGATCAAACGTGATCTAGTTACGAGCTTCGTGATGAACGCAATCATCATTATCGTTCCATCGTGCATTATGCAAGGTTACCTCGGCTGTATTATCCACGGTGATAGGTCATGTTGCTTGATGCATCAAGCATCACGGGCGAGTGAATCCGCTATCGCGTACACGCGCGGATCAGCTGCCCGTCGCGACATCGAAATATTATTAATGGAAAATTCTTTTGTTCTCAGTACAGCTCTTTCTCTCTTTTTCTGTCTCTTCTAACTATCTCTGTCTTCTGGTTCTCTCGCAATTATTTCCAAATTTATCAATTGTAATAAGAAAACGAAGCTATTTATTTCCAATTATTGAAGAATTTTGATCTCAGGTTACAACGTGCTTGATCGATTAATATAAAATTTATTGATTGAATTAATGTTCTAAAATTAATTTTTATAGAAAAGACAGAATGTGTGCAAAATTGGCGTATCTTTCATAAAAACGAAATCGCGTCTTATATACACAGGGATAAAAAAGGAAAAACTTAAAATAAGAAGGAAATATCTCTTAGGGGTGTAAAGAAAATGCTAATCTAACATGATCATTAAATCATAAATAATCGTTTAACAAAGCTGAAAGAGAAATCTTGTTAAATAATTACTTTATCAATCTTTATCAATTAAAAATTTACTTCAAGTTCTTAGCAGAGATGTCACGATTAATTAACGAGAGATGTCACGATTAATTAATGTTATCTGTGAAGTTCGCAATATAAGCCAGTGACAATGTGGAAAATTACTGAGCTTGCGGTGTAACTGTTAAGCTAATCGATTTCCTCCGTATCCTTGAACATGACGAGTGCATCTGTTTACTATTGTATATATATATATATATATGCGTACATGCCCAGTTACATATGTATATAGACTATATGTACGCGCATACTCTTTGTATATATATATATATATATATATCCACTTCTCAGTTTCAGATAAGAGCAAGAAACCGGAATCGAGGCAGTTTGTCGGATTGGTGATCGGCATCCTGACGACCGTAATCGTGATGCTACTCGCAGCTATCATGTTCATTTTTTATCGAAACCGTAGGCTTAAGGCTGCTCTTGCACCGTCGACTTTTTACGATCAGCAGGGTGATCTCAAGGTAATTATAAAATTAGAATTATTACATAATCTGACATTGTACCATATACATATCTTAATTTATTATTAAGCCCATCAAACTATCTACATATAGAGAGAGATCTCCGGATTTATTCTAAAAAAATTATTTTTTGCATTATTATGTGAAATACATTATCTAGAGTATAAACTCGTAAACTGAGATTATTTTATAACAAGAGAAGTGACTTTATGACATCGCATTTTTTTTTTTTTTTTTAATTACTTAGACATTGAACAGGATTTTATCGGTATTTGTGTCACAAAGTCATTTTTATTGTTACTTAAAAGTAATTTTGGGAGGAATGCAAAATATATAAAATATATATGATACACTACTCCACATATAAAAAACGATCCTGTTTTTCAAATCGCGCGTCATTAAGTAGATGGACGAAAATTGGAAGTAGTCAAAGAATCAAACGCTGAATGGTACGTCGTGCTACGGTGCATTATCTCGACGCTTTCAATTTGGTAAATGACAACCAATTTCTGTTCTTCGGTCGCGATTTTTCTTTACGCGATTCCCGACCTGGTTTAACACCGGAAATTCTCGTCTCTGGCTCTAATAAACCGAACAAGCGCATCTATTTACTTTACACTTCCAGGTTACTTTACGGCGCTTTTGAGCAATCGCGTAAAACGGCTTATATCTTATATCTATCTACCTATTACGTACATCGGTTTAGATACGAGCGCGCGTAACTAAAAGAGAAAATGCGACGATCAAATATTTTCTTTAAGGCGGAGGCGCAAACGAGATTGTTCGTTTCACGCTCTTATCCGCGACTTTTTTTTTTTTTTTTTTTTTTTATTGTCGGGCATGCTTAACAACCGTGCAGTTTACGTATTGGATTATACTAGAATTAATTATTTTGCATGATAATAACAATAATTACGTCCTTACAGAAACTAATAGGATAATAAAAGATAAAGCGGCTTGATTATAGCGATAAATAAATAGCATGTATGATAATCATTTAATTTTATCCCACTGCAATACGATGCGTGGAATGAATAAAAATAAGAAATACATGTTGCAACGCACGGACGACGATATTTTTCTCTGGCGTCGCATTCCGCCGTAATGTTCTTCTGCTGAAAACGGTTTTCCGGCGAAAGAGACGTTTCAGTCTCGCACCTCGTTTTAACGCGGAATGTCTAACTTTGTCGTAAATTCCACTCCGACTCGTGTCCTACAGAACAACAAGAATTATTAACGTCGCGTTTACCGCCCTCGTCGGTGGACAGTTTGTACGACTTTCACGATGTACGGTCTATAACATTAAAATCCATCTCTTTATCTATGTACACAATAGTGTAATTCATTCCCGAAAACAAATTTATATTGTGTATAAGAAAAAATTAATTAATTAACAACCAACTTTCTTACGATAAAGATAACAATGTTTGCAAGAAAGAAACGTTAAAAAGAGAAAAAACGATGAACGAAGCGTACCTTTCATTACTTGATTAGCCCGCTGTTATCTAAGTACGAAATCAGACCAACGATTTGTGATGGTCGGTGATCAAGATAACAGAGTAAGAAGCGAAGATTCTACACGAAGTAATGTCTATAGATAAAAGTGCTGTCCGTGGAAGAGGCGAGAAAGTAAGGATGAGAAATAAAACGTTAGGGTAGAATTGAGCGTGTTACGCAAAAAGTTAATACTTGGGCTAAATCGAGCGAGGAAAGTGAGGCAGACCGAAAAAAGAAAGAGAATCCTGAGAACTTGGCGTATGTTTACCCAGCCACTGTTGTTCTAACCGGATTAATAGCAAAGTGAAGTTTGTTCGTAGAAATGGACAGCTCCGGTGCTTTCTCATCCTTTTTCGCGGGATATAGCGCGCAAGACAGTAATTAACGACTTGCTGAACGATGAGAAATAATGAGTGCCAGACAGTTGAGCTTGCAAACCCTCGAAGCTTTCCTAACTTAACTATTTGCGCTGGGCGAAGACGACTGGAGAAACGTACTGGAGCGACAGTCGACGATTAATAACGACGCTAACAACCTATCGAAATAAATTGAAGACTCGCAGCGGCGACATTAGCTATCATGAACTAATTAGTCACACTCGGTCACGTCCTTACAGAAACTAATAGGATAATAAAAGGTAAAGCGGCTTGATTATAGCGATAAATAAATAGCATGTATGATAATCATTTAATTTTATCCCACTGCAATACGATGCGTGGAATGAATAAAAATAAGAAATACATGTTGCAACGCACGGACGACGATATTTTTCTCTGGCGTCGCATTCCGCCGTAATGTTCTTCTGCTGAAAACGGTTTTCCGGCGAAAGAGACGTTTCAGTCTCGCACCTCGTTTTAACGCGGAATGTCTAACTTTGTCGTAAATTCCACTCCGACTCGTGTCCTACAGAACAACAAGAATTATTAACGTCGCGTTTACCGCCCTCGTCGGTGGACAGTTTGTACGACTTTCACGATGTACGGTCTATAACATTAAAATCCATCTCTTTATCTATGTACACAATAGTGTAATTCATTCCCGAAAACAAATTTATATTGTGTATAAGAAAAAATTAATTAATTAACAACCAACTTTCTTACGATAAAGATAACAATGTTTGCAAGAAAGAAACGTTAAAAAGAGAAAAAACGATGAACGAAGCGTACCTTTCATTACTTGATTAGCCCGCTGTTATCTAAGTACGAAATCAGACCAACGATTTGTGATGGTCGGTGATCAAGATAACAGAGTAAGAAGCGAAGATTCTACACGAAGTAATGTCTATAGATAAAAGTGCTGTCCGTGGAAGAGGCGAGAAAGTAAGGATGAGAAATAAAACGTTAGGGTAGAATTGAGCGTGTTACGCAAAAAGTTAATACTTGGGCTAAATCGAGCGAGGAAAGTGAGGCAGACCGAAAAAAGAAAGAGAATCCTGAGAACTTGGCGTATGTTTACCCAGCCACTGTTGTTCTAACCGGATTAATAGCAAAGTGAAGTTTGTTCGTAGAAATGGACAGCTCCGGTGCTTTCTCATCCTTTTTCGCGGGATATAACGCGCAAGACAGTAATTAACGACTTGCTGAACGATGAGAAATAATGAGTGCCAGACAGTTGAGCTTGCAAACCCTCGAAGCTTTCCTAACTTAACTATTTGCGCTGGGCGAAGACGACTGGAGAAACGTACTGGAGCGACAGTCGACGATTAATAACGACGCTAACAACCTATCGAAATAAATTGAAGACTCGCAGCGGCGACATTAGCTATCATGAACTAATTAGTCACACTCGGTCACATTTCATTCGATTCATTAATAATGATAAATAAAGTGAAAGAAAATTATAGGAATCGAGAAGTGTTGTCGAACAAATTGTCTTTCATTATTACTAGAGTTCTCGTATAAAATAATAATTTATCTCAATTGAATTTGTGATACACGGATACAGAAATAATAAGATTATTCGCGTACGTTCAGTAATGATGCAGAATTAACTAAGCACGTGCAATAATCTCTGGCTACCAATAAATATGGAGGAGCTGAAGAGCACGCTTATAATATTTTTCATCCGCCTGGCGAGAAGCTCGAACAGACGCGCACGAAATCACCTTCCCGCCTTACCATACATCACTCCAAGGTATTCTTCGACAACCCAATATCGTTCACGGCTAAATTTTTACCAACCATCCAGGAAGTGCACGGATAGTCGAGCTGACTCCACTTAATTAAAAGAGCTGCCGGGATGACCGTATTGCGACGTCGTCGTCGAGAGGAAGACGTGCGTTATCTTCGTCGTTCACCCGCCGCTAAGCGTCATATACACTCCAAACATCTTTTTCTTCCTCTTCTTCTTCATCATCCTCGTCGGCTCTCCTCCTTTCCTTGTCCCGCTTCACGTTCCCAGCATTAGCCACCTGCTACTTGTCCTCCCGTCTTGAAGCTGCGCGAGGCATCTCCTTTCCCCTTCTCGATGAAATGACCCTATTGCCCCTTGTGTAACCTGCGACCCACGTCGACTTTCCAGAATGGCAGAGTATGTCAAATAGAAACCGCTGTCAATTTATCGAGCAACGCGAGTCGCAAAAAGAACAACAGTTTCGCTCGTCCTCGCGTATATACACCTGACTCGGTCCGACAAAACGGCTGGAACATCCACGGTTGCTTAACCACATTGGAAACGTCGACATTTTTCTCCGAGAGCTTCGTTTGCTAATGGGCGTTTCTGTGACTGCTATTAATTAAACAGTCGGCAATTTATTTTAGCGCCTCATTAATTAAATATTGTATATTATCGTCTGTACCAGCACATTTAATTAATTAATCTCTCTATGACTGCAGAGAATATAACTTATTAATCATTGCAGCGTTAACGTTACTATCGATCGCGAATAATTTTGTGCTGGAGAATTGTGTCATTCTTCACGCGGTATATCTTTATTTTTTGATTCATCAAGTTTTAATGCAATCCCGCTGCCAAAGCTGATTTCATCTTTCTTCTTTTTCTTTATCCGAGGCATTACTCCTCATAGCCGGGGACGCAAGACGTTGATGATTTATCGGGCATCATGGACCGCGAAAACTAAACTTTGTTTCGCGGATGACATTATATCGATCCGTCTAATCCCATTTAGAGCGGGTATGAGGGAAGAACCTCTCTCTCTTTTTTGACTCGACAGCTCCATCGGTCTGCTTTAAAACATTGAAGGGAAACTCCGTGGGATAGTATATCGCTTAAAGCTGCGCGAAGTGTTGTGCTTTTTTTTCCTCTTATCCCAGGATTTACGATGCAGCAAATTCTTGTTCCAGATTTCATTGCGTGGGATTATTCAATTTACGTAAGCGTCCATCCGCGCGTTACAGGTCAAGTTATTCTTCGACGATTAGCGAATTAAATACATATGACACAAATAAAAATATGATAACAATATACATATTATGTCATATGACTTTCTTGTAATAATATCTTTATTGCATATTATTATATCTTTCTCTTTCTCTCTTTCTCTCTCTCTCTTTCTCGGGGAAAAATAAATGCCTTTATTAAATGTTCATTAAAAATAGAATAACGAATCTAATACATCTAATATCGATTTCTACAAATTCGTGAAAATAATATCATAAAGATAAAATATCGAATTATTTACGATCAGTGCGTTGCGATAAATAATCCCGTTGACGACATTGCCTTAAGAGTATGTATGTGAATCATCTGCATTACGGCAATAGTACCGGATAAACACATGCACGTGTAATTTTATCCGATAATTTATTATTATCGAATATATGATGCATTCTCTGACGCAGCTCTGTTAACGCGCATTCGTGCGTAACTTTATTTGCGTGGAAAGAGCATGACGAACGGGTTTGGAGGAGAGGACCCCATACAAAAGTGAGTGGTAATGCGATTATATCGGCTTTGGCACGGGGGGGGGGGGGGGAGGTCGGGTGATACCAGAGACAGTCGAGCGAAAACAGATTATTTTAATTTAAAACAACAAACTGTCTGATTTTCGTGTCCTGTAATCTTAACCGCAAGTTCGATGTGCGTGTATGTATTGGGACGATTCGATAGTATGAGAACTATTTGTCGGAAAAGTGGGACGACATTTATGAAATCATTGAGGGAAATGGGAAGCTTTGCGTAAAAATTTCAGAATTACCATACATTTATTTTGGAAATATAAAAAGAGCATTGCTAGTTAAAATACTGAAAAAACTTTAGATATATTAATTATATAAGATCTCTCTCCGAGGGGCACAACGTTTTGCAATAACGGAATATGCCAAAGTTAGAAAGAAGATGGGACCGCATTAATTACAAGCGGGTCAGTGCCGTGAAAAATTAATAAAAAAATATGAAACAAGTGAAACGCGCAAGAGACACTTTGGGACAGAGTTGGGAAACGTGCGAACAGCTGGACGGGTCGCGCAACCTCTCCGGCAAAAGAGGCAAAGATGTACTCATGGTAATGAAAATGGCAAAAAGCACTCCAGTGCTAATTAATGGAGGATCGTTTTGTGCTCGGAATCTTCTCTCTGGCACTTTAGGGATTTCGTCGAGTAACCCGTTTCACGATTTCGATTCTCGTTTCCGTCTCCGTGCCCAGCGCGTGTCCTTTCGTATCAATGTTTATATTTCCGGCGGCTGCATTAACGAATTTAACATTTTTCTCGAATTAGTATACGCATACAAATGCATGTAGAAAAAATAATAATACAAATAGCGAGCGCAGCACTCACCGCGCGCGTTACATATAAATATAAATATTATACATAAAATGTATCGCGCGCATCGCAAAATTTCAACATACCCGTTTTATGCACGTGTTTCTCTTTTTCTGCGTGATAAAATTGCGCTCTCATTAATCGAGTATACATCGCGCAAATCGTACGTGTACAATGACGAAGAGAGCAAGATACTTCGCTTGTCGAAATCAGATTTCACGTCCTATGTATATCCCACAAAATGACGGGAAACGGTGCGCGTGTATAAATTACCAATAATCCACTCAATTTATAAACGCACCTTTAATTCAGCCGCCTCGTTAAAAGATTACTCGGTACGCTATCGTTTGCCGATCTCGTAATCGCGGTTGAATTCGATACGCGATTAGTATGCGGGCAAACACGCAATATCTCTGAACAAATACGCCGCTTCGATAAATCTCGCGGAACGTGTGCTCGCGTTAGCTATATATATATATATTTCTCTCTCTTTCTCTCTATCTATAGCGGCAGTAATTTATTTCGCCAGACGATATTCTGTTCAGAATATCAAACTTAAGAAAAAAGATATCAAAGCGATCTTTCTTTTGGCGTCAGACAATACCAAACGACTGATACGCTGATAAAAGCATTCTACGGCCGATCGAACGTGTCCGGATTTACGAAGAGGGTCACAGATACATGGATTTAGCACGTGAGGTCCTTTTACACGGTCGATTGATATACCACACGTGAAAGGAAAAGATGCTGGATTATTTCGCGTTTAGCGATTCACTCATATGAAGGAATATTATTCCTTCCGTGAAATCATTAATGTCGGTAAAAATCTTTCTCTCTCCAAGTTTCAAACGTCAAACAAGTGATGATCTCATTAACGCATTATTAAAGGAACGCGAAAGAAAATTTTCATCAAACGCGCGCGCGCCCGCGTTAAATATGCAGCTCATACTTGTAAAAATATTACAGCCATGAATTCTGTAAAACTTATTATCTTAAGGTTGTTTAAAGTTTAAACTGGATAATATAAAAAAGGCAATGAGTAAGTCCGATAGCGCGAGGTGTTTATTTTTAAAACTTTATTTTCTATCGTTAAAAATATAATCGAGTTATTTCAGCTTGTTCTATATATCGTCGACTTGTTTTAATGCGCTTCCACAACTTCATATATTAATAAATTCTTAACAGTCATCCATCTCTCACACATCTCTTCTCCCTCGTCGGGTATGTATGACGTACGTTCTCATAGTCAAGATTTCACGCTAGACCGGCGATATGAAAATAAACTTTTATCTCAATAATAAATGTCAAGAGTCGCGCAACAACTCTCAATCATGCAATTAGAACGCTGATTTGTTACAATCAAGCATCGATCTAAATCGACCGTCCCATTAATAACTTTGAGCCGAAAACATGTTTCATTGCATCATGAATCGCATCGTTACATATCGTGGACTATTTGCGCAACGATAAACAAAGCCGCACAAATTGGATATCATCTCTCGGGTAACAATAATACTTCCACAAACCATCGTCGCGCGCAACCGAGACCATTTCGGCATCCGATCAACGAGAACGACATGTCGACATCGCTTTAAATGCCCTAGCATAAGGGCACGGGAAGTCGCGACAGGACTTTAGATAGCCCTAATGGAGAAAGAAATGTTAGATGGGTAAGGCCAATGGGGCGGGAAGCGGATTCTCGTACTAGAAATGCGAGCGATCGGGAAAGATAGAAGCTGCGGGGATGACGCGAGGCAGTGTGTGTATGTGTGTGTGTGTGTGTGTGTATGTAGGTAATGTACGTCGGCGAGACAGTGTAAAAGAGGGCTGGAGAGTGGTGAGATTCGCGTAGAATCCCGATGGCTAAGTGGTTATCTTATCTTAACGGCCGCGCCGCGCAGCATCTCACTAGTCTGGCACCCTCTAACGTTCCCTAAACGGAAATTAACACCCAACCCTACGCGAGTCAGCCTCGACACCCACGCCGGCGGCATCGCCGCAAAAATCAATGGATATTATATCGCCACTCACGCACACAAGCATGTACGCGATTCTCATCGCGTTCCCTCGCGAGCCTCTTATCGACTGCGCGAAAGAGAGCGCCGAGAGGAGACGAATGTCCTCCCTCTTGATATCTGGGGGACATCCTGGATTGTTTGTTATAATAAAACTGCTAATTTCCTGAGGTGGCATGTCGGACTCAATCGTCCGGTAGTCCGAGACGGTCCTCGTACGGTTTGCGAACCGAGATAAAGTCGTCGAGAGAAAGTGACTCGAGATAAGAGCTTTAACGGGTGAACAGCGGCACGATTTCACGTCGTGTTTTAGACGAAAAAGCCACGAATCCCGTTAATGGAGAAACGCGAAGAGAGTAACTACGTCACAGTGTCAAAAATATCTTGCCATAAAATACTGTAAAATATTTTCGCGACTTTTATTAAATATTTTTTTATTAAATATTCAAATTTGATGTAATTTCGCCAAATGTGGTTCTTTTATATTTATTAGGTATCTCGCGAGGTCAAATTTTTGAAAGAGCCGAATTTTTTACGTGAAAATAGTATAATCTCAGAGCTGTGACAGAAAGAGATCTCGTTCTCACCCGCAAATTTGTCTATTTCGTTTTATATTAATGTAACTATACATCCCTGAAATTATTTTGAAAATTATTTTAATATTGAGACAAATTTATAGAATCTTGCGAATGTCAAGGGAATCATTTTCTCTGTGTGTCGATGATAAAAATATAAGTTTATACTCTCTTTCACACCTATTTACTATTCGATTTGTTTACTATACGATATGTACCATGAGTGCCGTAAAATAAAATTCTGCGATCGGCTATTGCCAATACATCAGTAAGCCAACAGATATATTCGCTCTGTTTCGGCAATACCGAATACAACAATAATCAGACGCGCGCAACCTCTTGGGAATCCCTGTCCCCCTTTCGCCAGTTATGAATATTTTGAGGAGAGAGCAAGAGCTCAGCGGGAAAGAGGATAGAGAAAATAGGAGAGGGGACAGAAGGAGGGATATTAACCGACAATATATCGCTTTTGCCACGCGATATACCCGGCGTGTGCATAAATGTCAGGTGCATTAACGATAACGCTCGATATTCGGCCGCAGGTCTCCGTAGCGGAGGAGGGTGAGGACAAGGGACCAATTTGCCCCCCACTTCCAGCGCAGTATCAACCAGCCGCCTACAGCACCACGACGCCGCAATTGCACAAAACCGTCACGGATTACACTGGTTGGTACCAACATTAAAAGATGCTCTAACAATAAGTATTTCTTTGTTCGCGTCTTCAATTCGGCCGGGTTACAATTGTTAAAGTACACGTGTCGCACAAATACACGTGTCTATCTAGAAAGTCTATTGTTTAGATTCAATTGTCGATGGAGATGCTTAAGAGGAAATCGATGAATCCATAGTTGAACTTGAAAACTTCTTTCCACCGTTGAACTTTTACAACTTATTCCGCAATTTTATTAATAATGCAAACGCTCCGATTTTTAGTGTTTATTATAATATTTTTGTTGTATATTTACTTTTAATTGGCGCGATCTGTCAAATATTACTAATTGATCAATTCTGATCGAAGTTGATTCATAATCTTGAAATGACGATAGTATTAAACGTCAATTTGCATATCGATTACGCTCCATTTCACCGAAGACGTTTTCACTTCCATATCCGTCGACTTCGACACGGATAGTTTCGCGTTATCACGGGAATTCTAACGGGCTGTCCCGAGTGACGGTCAAGCCGAGGTTCGAATCTCTGTGCTTCTGGTTTTACCGCGGCTGCACGACGTAGTTGGAATAGTCGACAAACTATTCCGTTGCGTCTCGTAGTTGGCACAGCTTGCTGGACAGAACGGCCAACCACAGTCTGCAGAGAAACCGTTTGCCGCGACCTTGTTTAATCGAATTAGATCGGGATCTTTGATCAATTAACTGAAGCAACAGCGCACTGCCACTCATTGGCGGATTGAATTTCATTTTTCAATTCTGCAAATGTCACAACTGTTGCACGACTAAGCCTCTATGCGTGAGAAACGATACCTATAACAATGATACTGTAATAAATTGGAATAGAGAGACATTCTCTTTCTCTCTCTCTCTCTCTCTCTCTCTCTCTCTCTCTTCTCGTCGCTTGCGAGTTTGCGAAAGTACTTTATTCGCTGCAGTTGGCTCACGAGTTTCGCGGCACTACTCGGAGTCTCGTTAAAAAATGGTAACGATCTCCTGAGACTTTGAAACTCGATGCGAAAGAATGAAAAGACGTTGCGGGTGGCAATTTCTCTCGACGACGGCCAGCGCCGCGATTATATTTTTAACTTTGACGAATTTCTCGATTCCTTTCAACTTTGCCTCGCCGCTCGGACAGGGATCACCGAGGTGCAGCCGATTATTCCCCTCCTGCTTAACTCAACGATCAATCTTGCCAGGCCAATTCCGGCGGTCCAAGAATATCCGCCTAACCCGCCGCCCATACCACCACCTCCGGAAAAGTATTACGCCAGTACGGAGATCTGTAAGGTGAGTCGCAAAAATGTACGGTAGACATGCGATCCCGGGCCGATTAAGTCTTCCTGTAGCATTAATGCCGGGTACTTCGAAACGCGAAACTGTGTCAAACGCCGTCTCGTGACCGTCGGATCTCCGTCACGATTGCCGAAAGGGAGGCAACCTTGTAAAACCGGCCACTGGGGCTTATGTAAATCACGAGGTTAATTCGAATATTATACCGCTTGACTTTTCAATTTTCGCTCTGTATGCCAATCTAAACGTACGCGCGATGTTTTTGCTAGGACGATAAAGCGCAATGTGAAATTGTTACAAAAATATTGTTGATATTGCGCATCGAATTTTTCATAGAAGTTATTTTAAACATTATTTGTAAATTTTTTTTGACATTGGAATATTTTTTTAAAAAGACTATATATAACGAATTACTGCATCAAATATATTGTATTTCGATGATTGTATCGATTCCGATCTAATCTCGTTTTCAACGATACTTGTTTACTCTGCACAATATGCACGACGCAAAATACTTTATCCTGTGAATTATGAGGATTAATGACCGAAAAACGAGGAAACAACGGGGTACTATCAATCATAACTACCGCGAAGAAAACGTCTTTCGTGGGCATACACAAATTATAGAGCGATAATGTAAAGGGAGTGGTTATTGATTATGATAGTTCCATGATGTGTGTATATATTTTCTTTTCATTATACTATCAGCTCTCTCTCTCTCTCTCTCTCTCTCTCTCTCTCTCTCTCTCTCTCTCTCTCTCTCTCTCTCTCTCTCTCTCTCTCTCTCTCTCTCTCTCTCTCTCTCTCTCTCTCTCTCTCTCTCTTCTCGTCGCTTGCGAGTTTGCGAAAGTACTTTATTCGCTGCAGTTGGCTCACGAGTTTCGCGGCACTACTCGGAGTCTCGTTAAAAAATGGTAACGATCTCCTGAGACTTTGAAACTCGATGCGAAAGAATGAAAAGACGTTGCGGGTGGCAATTTCTCTCGACGACGGCCAGCGCCGCGATTATATTTTTAACTTTGACGAATTTCTCGATTCCTTTCAACTTTGCCTCGCCGCTCGGACAGGGATCACCGAGGTGCAGCCGATTATTCCCCTCCTGCTTAACTCAACGATCAATCTTGCCAGGCCAATTCCGGCGGTCCAAGAATATCCGCCTAACCCGCCGCCCATACCACCACCTCCGGAAAAGTATTACGCCAGTACGGAGATCTGTAAGGTGAGTCGCAAAAATGTACGGTAGACATGCGATCCCGGGCCGATTAAGTCTTCCTGTAGCATTAATGCCGGGTACTTCGAAACGCGAAACTGTGTCAAACGCCGTCTCGTGACCGTCGGATCTCCGTCACGATTGCCGAAAGGGAGGCAACCTTGTAAAACCGGCCACTGGGGCTTATGTAAATCACGAGGTTAATTCGAATATTATACCGCTTGACTTTTCAATTTTCGCTCTGTATGCCAATCTAAACGTACGCGCGATGTTTTTGCTAGGACGATAAAGCGCAATGTGAAATTGTTACAAAAATATTGTTGATATTGCGCATCGAATTTTTCATAGAAGTTATTTTAAACATTATTTGTAAATTTTTTTTGACATTGGAATATTTTTTTAAAAAGACTATATATAACGAATTACTGCATCAAATATATTGTATTTCGATGATTGTATCGATTCCGATCTAATCTCGTTTTCAACGATACTTGTTTACTCTGCACAATATGCACGACGCAAAATACTTTATCCTGTGAATTATGAGGATTAATGACCGAAAAACGAGGAAACAACGGGGTACTATCAATCATAACTACCGCGAAGAAAACGTCTTTCGTGGGCATACACAAATTATAGAGCGATAATGTAAAGGGAGTGGTTATTGATTATGATAGTTCCATGAGGCGTGTATATATTTTCGTTTCATTATACTATCAGGTTCGATCAATTTATAGGAACACAAAATATTGTGAAACAGATATATCTTTCGCTCGCGTGATTACATTTCACATTATTTTACTATTATTATAGCATGTTTATAATGCGGACATATTTTTCATTCCTATACATATTAATCTAGATATATTTCTCCAATGTTGCGCATGAAGCTTTATGTATGTACCTTATAGAGCACGTAATCAAAATTGATCTTGTCTCGATTTAACTTTATTTTAAATTTAATCTTTTTGAAGTATTTTTTTGAGAGATAACGAAAAAATATTTATTTTTATTTATTTATGTGGCAATATTTTTTATATGTTTCGATAGATTTTATATTTGTAAAAATATTGAATAAAAATATTTGCTTTGAACGTCAAATTCGTTGACATTACAGTAACCGACGAAAAATGATGATCATTTTCAATTCGCGTTCTTATATCGCAGAGTCCTTTACCACCACTGCCACCCTCGCCGACACCGAGCACACCACCCCCGATGAGCGCGAAAGCCTCTAGCAGTGTGACTAGTTATAGTCCGGAAGATATGCTCACAGAAGAAGAAGACGAAATACCTGAGTGTATCCTCGATTTTCCGCGAGAGAAACTCAACATCGTTGAAAATCTCGGCTGCGGATACTTTGGCGATGTTCATCTCTGCGAAGTCGATAGGTTTCCTGGATATGATGAGTTCTTCAGGAATACTTCCAGCGATTTGGTTGTTGTTAAATCCTTGAAACCAGGCTCTTCCTATATATTATGAGAAATTATATTATTTTCAGTAAATATTTTATTTTTGCATCACAAATAACTTATTAATAAATAGTGCTAATAATTAATACGATATTATATGATAGCGTATTTTTATATAATATTTTATATAATTTTTATAAAATTGTTTGCATTTATTATACGTTCTATATATTCCTAGTAATATAATAACAGATCCGCCCATCGACTAATTTTAATCACTTTGCACTTTGACACTATCGCGCTAAAAGCATTGAACTGTACTTGCCTTTTTGTAAACGTATACATTTGTACGGAGCTTTGATCCTTGTAAGAAAACCGCTATAGTGAATAAGAGTAAAAAACGAAAGTACACACAGTACATGTAGATTCAATGATAAAAAATTATTCCGATAGATTATATAGAGCGTCGCATTTAACGGCGAAATTCAATAAGCGGCACAAAGTGATTCCGAATGTAATGACACGCGCATTAAGTAGATGCAACCGGATAATGGGAAAGAGCTTTAAGCGATCGATGATTGGCATGTAATCGAATAGCTCGTCTCCACTCGTGTTCGCGTCAATATCATTTTTCATGAAGCAATGCGAATTTTATATGTCTTTAAAAAATTGAAAACACAAAAATTTCTGTAATCAAACCGTCTTTTCTCTACAACATGCAATTTACCGATATGTAATATTCGTCAATAAATAATTTTGTTTACTGAAATGCTGAATATTATTTACGAACGGTATTAACGCAATTTTCGATATCCCGTGTATGTGTGTCCTCGCTTAAATCCACTATTATAACCTACTTAACGAATCAGCGCGTATATACTGTACGTGCTTCATCCCAGCTTTTTTCAGAGGAATATTTGAAAATCAGTGATCACTGATTACAGCAATATCGCGCGCGCGAAATGTTTTATTGAACAATATTTATGTGCATATGTGAGAAAAAAATAATTTAATAATTATATAATGAATATATATATAAAGTGTAATAATTATAAAAATATTATAAATTGTTGTAAAGTATTGCGTTACACATTACACGTAATTTTACACGCAATATTAATTTGTTTTATTTTGAAACATTTGTTTTTATAAGATCTATTTTGAAAGAATATAGAATTCCAATCCGTACGTATGAACGAAGGCTCTCGGAACTCGATCGTCAGTACTACATCAGCCAATAAAAGACTTTTTTTTATTGCATTGACGCTATAGTAACGTTTTGTTCTTCGGACGATTGCGATTTTCACTCGCGGAATAGGCCGATTGAGATGGAAACAGGCGGCGGAGCGTGTCGTACCGGATTCGCCGACCCCCGACGACGCGTTGTCGTTGCAGTAGCGAAAGGATGATCCCCGTAGACAGGATCACGGATGGCATTGTCTACAAAACACATTTCGCCGACTGGGAAAAGCCCGCGGAACCCGTGTCGTCGCGAAAAGCGGATGCAACTCATGTTAGAGCGCAATCGTCCTCGGCCTTTATCCTTTTCTACATTCGTCCGTCTGCCGGCTACGACATCCCGGAAAAGTCTGTCAATCCAACTGTCCTGATAGATCTTCTCGATTCTATTTCGTTCGCCTGACAATTGAATTTTTCGATGCAACAAAGAAGACGTCTCCTTCCATCTTGATATTTTCAATTAAATGATTTAATGTTATACGCGCGTATTTCGTAAATATAAAATAACTCGAGCTTAATGTCTTTTTTGAAAATTAACACGATGTATAAAATTATATCCCCTGATTCACCAATATATTTTATAAATAT
>NW_021849211.1:2341405-2349196 GCF_003651465.1 Formica exsecta
TAAATATATATATATATTTATAAAATATATATTTATATAAATGGCATATTTTATAAATTGACTTTGATGAATATATGTATATCCGAAATTAATTTGTGTTTTTTTATATGAACATATACTTGTTGCAAATATGCGTTCGAAATATAGAGAAATTTCAATAAAAAAAATATAAATTTCTAAATTAATAATTGCACAAATATCATGAATTATTTTGTGCCATAATGTTTACTTACTCATTTACTGAACCGTATTATTCGAAATGATAAATTAACATCATTAACCGCAATGCATGTAAAACATTTTCTTTGTAATGCTTTACGAACCGGCCATCTTACGAGTATCAAAAACTCAGAAAGATATAAATACGTAGATTCCAATTTTAATACAATTTCGAACCCTTATCGATCGTTATATAAAACATTTTATTTTTAGCAGAATTTATTTATCTATTATTATACACCTAGCGAAATAGTCACGGTGCTTTCGTCTTTATGTTCGTACAGTCTTGTGTCTTTCTTTTCCTTTGCATCACTTTTCTCCGTTCTTTGTTCCTCGCAAGATGGCAAACTCTCGAGAAGCAAGTGAGCAATACCAGAACGGAATACCTGCATTACTTTCGACACACATGCACACACGCACATATTATATACCCATGGCTTTGGTACCGCTATGCACTTATAGAGATATTACATACTTTTGGACGCTCCATGTTGTTTTCCAGGATAGAATTTCAACAGGAAGCAAAGAGGCTAGTGCGACTCGTCGATCGAAATGTCGCGCGGCTACTTGGTGCCAGCCTCGAGGATGATCCCATGTGTATCGTGTTGGAAAACGGCGAGTACGGGGATTTGAATCAATACCTGCAGAGTCACATCGCCGAGACATCGAATTTGCACATGGCTAAAACGCTCAGGTAAACGATAAACACGATATTTTTTCAACTTTTTAATTTTTGCATTAATTAATTAATATTATTAATTCTTAAACGCGATGGTTTTCGATGATATATACTCTACGTGATGTTTTCATATAACGATTGCCGAAATATCGATGATCACATAACATTGTACTTTAGATGTTAACGTATATTTCATCATCGGGAACACACCATAATAGTCCTTGGTTGTCCATAAATATGTATTATACGTTTTTGAGAGATCGTTGGGGAATTCGATTCGCACGCGACCAAAGCTATATAACGAAAAATGCATATGTATCGCGGGTACGATCGTTATTCGAGTAATTAACATAATTTAATGTGAGCACAAATTTGATATTGTGGTATGGAATAATTTGTAACACTGGTACCATCGCATCATTTTAAAAGCGGTATATTATCAATGTCCGCTTTAACGCACACTGCCAATTGGCGTTACAACACTCGAAGTAAATATCATTCAAAATAGATATTATACAATTATGCAATTATCATTGTGACATAAAATCAATGAACCATATTTCGATATGTCCTAAATTTTACTTTGATAACGTTCCCGTATTTTCGAATAAGTTGTAGTGCTCATTATATATCACCTTCAATAAATTATTGATAATAAACCCACTTCAATGATTAACAACGCAAGTTCGCATTAATGGACTAAACTGATTAAGCAAATAAAAATTTATCAAGGAGCTTACGTTTAATAATAATTATAGAGTCTCTTTATAGAGAGATTTCTAATGAGATGTTGCTAATGTATCATACAGCATCGCGAAAGCGAGGAATATACGAGGAATAAATTGCATGATGCAGAATGACTATATTGTTCGTTGCCATAAATGAACGATGAAAGCATTCGAGCAGCGCCACAATAGGCGTCCCGGTCGAACGCGATCGTGCAAATTTTTGTTTTATTCTGTCGCCACGAAGAACGTCAGTTCCAATCACGTCCGGAGGGCGCGTGAAAACGCGCGATTGCCAGGACTACGCGGAAAGTACTCGAAATACGAGAAATCGGCTGAAAATGAGAGGTGAGCGACGGAGAGGATCATCGTTGCTCGTGACAGGTGTCGGCGGAGCGTGTTCTCCCGCGCGTTTTCAGCTTTCGCGCGAGATGAAGCAGCCGCCGGAGATCTCGCTTTGTTCCCATCGAGTGCCGCGGAAAACATCGATGCGCGGGATATTCAATAATTCGCGTATATGCAATGCGAATAGAATATTCCACAATCACAGTCATGAGAACGATAGTTCATTATATATTTTTTTATTTTATATTTATCCCGTACACTTTTTATGTCACCGCGTGTGCGAATTTATTTTTTGGTTTTTTAATAATACTTAATATCGTTACGATGCGAAACAACCGTCGTTAATCGAAATAGCATATATACACATTTCGCCGTATATAATTTTTAAAAAGATCCCTAATGCAATCGCATCCATGCGATTTAATTGCGCGCGGCCCTCAAATGCCGGCGCATTTGAATAACTTGCGTTTAACAGCCACATCTGGGGCAATATTCCTGAAGTGGTTAATTAAATTGTCGACATATGTACTATGCCATTCATAAACGAAGTCGTTTTCATTTATTTTTACGAGTCGTCTTTTAATTACGGCCAGTTTGTCGCGCGAATGAATCTAATATTTAGGATGGACAGAATAGTCGAGTCTTTTAGTACGCTTTCTATACCGAATCGCATTTCGCCAATGTTGCAAATGAAGCTTTAAGATTCGCGATGCTGAATCGTGCAGAAAATTTTTACAGCGCGATATTAGATGTCAAACTCCGTTAATAATTTGTATATTCTCAGTAACTATATTATATTAGAGAATTAAATATTTAGATAAGATATCAATTTATGCAATTAATATCTCAGGTCATACGAAAATTGGATATATTCGATTTCGATATTTTTGCTAAGAAAAGATTAATTCCAAAATAATGTTATTAATATTAACATTGCGAAGTATATTTATATGAGATATACTGTGTTTTTGAATAAATTATTACATTGTCATATTATAATAATGGACGTTTTTATTTAATACGGTAAACAAGATAAGAATATTGATGTATGAATCAACCGAATATAGACTTTTCTTATAACTATTTTATATATCATTTCTCGTTTGGCATATATGATATACACGTTCATGTCGTAACAACGTTAAACGTAAAAGGACGGCACGCTACCATCAAAACGACTCTATCGACGTATCTCTCGTAGAAATACCACGCAGGGTCGTTCCGTAAATGGTTTGCGCCCTATATACGTACCAGGAGTGTGTAAATAGTAAAAACGTATCTACCTACCTACATACGTTTTCAACGAACGTTTAATCGTAACTAACGCTTGTCGCACTTTGTCCAATTTTTAAATTCGATTACCAAAAAATAGAAATAATATGAAAACAAATTTTTGAAAGTAAAACAATTTTTGTAATTTTTCGCAAAAATTGACAAGTGAAAAATTTTAATTTAACTAACGTAGGCAAAGTCAGCATAAGGGAAAAAGTACAAAAATATTTCTTTGCTATAAAAATTTGCATCATTTCTCAAATTATGAAAGGCAATATGTGCTTTTATATATGAAAGAAGAGACTTCGACAAGTTCAATTCGAAGCGTTAAATTTTTACTTTATAAAGTAGTTTAAGTGCAACGGAAACATTTTATTTTATTTGCATTAAAAATGTCGTTCGACTATCACGGTCGTACTTGAGTTAGCACGGTTGAGCGTCCGCCGTTTGTGGCGTTACCGCTACAAACGCCTCGTCTATGTACATTGAGGAGAGTTTCTACGAGTAAACTTCACGACATATAACCGACCCGTTCTTCGTGTTGCAGTTTCGGCACATTGGTTTACATGGCCACGCAAATAGCATCCGGCATGAAATATCTTGAGGAAATGGACTTCGTGCATCGGGACCTCGCCACGAGGTAAGCTTACGTTGTTTCCCATAAGTTGCTTTGAGCGTTTGCTCATTAATGAGCCAGTTGTTGCCATATTATGGGTTCGTGCTGTTTCGTAAGCAAAACTAAACGCACGTACAGCAAAGAGAACCCGTCAATCTTCTCCGCGAGAATATATGAGAGCGCGTATCCTGAGAATAAAATGATAAATATTTCTGACAACTTTTCTTTTTTTTTTATGCTGCCGCGATAAATATACTAAAGGCAACGTTTATAAAAATTTTGGTAAAACTGCATAAAAGGTAACATATCTCCGATTTTATCGCCATTTAAATATGTTGGAGGTTCTTCTGAATAATTCCCCGCAAGAAATAAGTGGGGGACGGCATTAATTTAGAAGATATAACAAATTAAAGTTTCACAGTTTTAATGCTTTTTCTCAGGCATTATAAAGTAATATTAGGAGAAGTGAAGTTTGTGTACGTTGTATTTGTTGTAGAGCAGACGAAAAAGTTTGCTTACATTTATGGGATAAGTACACGGTCATGGATATTTTGTTAATAATGTGTTTCACCTATTTCCCGTAGTTTGTTAATAGAATTTATGAGTCTTGTCTTGATAAATATCATTTATTGAATGCGTGAGTGGGGGAGTAAATGTCATAAACAGGTTTTCTCAATGAAAAAATAAAAACTATACAGCATACTTTAATGTCAAACTTCAATTTGTTATATCTTCTAAACCAATGTCGTCCCCCACCTATCTCTTGCGGGAAATTACTCACAATCAAAAGAACCTTCCCTACAACATATTTAAGTTGCGATAAAATCGGAGATTATCTTTTATACAGGTAGAAAAACTTGCCGGCAAATCTGACAGAGTTCGCAGACGTTGACAACGGGTGCGAAAGTACCCATCGGGTCGTGTAAAATAAAAGCGTCGCTACTAAACCATCCCCGCGTCAGTGAGCTATTACCCTTTTACCATGGAACGCGATAAACGGTGAGGTTTACGCGCAAATCAGCGCGAAACTTTGAACGAGATCGTCATTTTCCACATGCTCGCAACTATCCTAACACATGCACGAGCTGCTTAAACGCGAGCTTGCAAACTGCAAGATACGACCTCATGCGTCAACCGTATAGCTGCGACATTCTGTTCGTTAATTTTTATCTGTCATAATTGTTGAAAAAATCTCACTTACGCGAATTAAATTTCGTATCTTTGTTATGTGATATTTTGCAAAAAGAGTTTTTCCTTTTTTTAATTATTTCGTAATCTATTTTGTAATCTATTTCAATACAAATTACATCAAATAGTATACGTATATTTTTTTATAATATAGATTTTTTTATATATAAAGATAAATTAAAGAGACTTTTTTTATGAATATGTGTAAAAGAAAAATCATAGACTGAGAAACTAGCGTTATGCTTTAGTTATGCTCGTATGATACATATTTCGATAAACTCTGTTTGTTTTTGATATGACTGTCGCGTGCAGAATATAAAAAATAAAAGGCGCGCCCAAACACATATTCATTTAGCCATATGTATACTCGATACAAACCGATAGAATATTGCAGCTGTACAGTTGGCAGCGATCTCATGGCCATCGATAATAAAAGAATGGAAGTGTTAATTTAATCAAAAAATAATTCTATTGTTTTTCATCTCTTCAAAATTCGCGAAATGGAATATATTTCGGAATATATTACACAACGAGAGAGAAAAAAGGGCTTTGCCAAAAATTACAAGCGAGGAATGTTTTCGAATATTTTTCAGGAATTGTATAGTGTGTCGCGGATGTACCATTAAGGTATCCGATTTAGGCAGCGGACGAAGCGCATATGCGGCGGATTACTTCCGTGTCGATGGACGTCCTCCATTACCGATTCGATGGATGGCATGGGAATCAATGCTAATGGTGAGTGGTACACAATGAATGTTTACTGTATATTTAAGCGTTACATATTTTAACCATCCATTCACTCCATCTCTCTTTAATATTTTTTGTCTTCGAAATATCAGAAAATTTAACGCTTACGCGGTACAAATCTCCGTGCGCGATTTTACCGGAAACTCTCGATTTAGGCGAGCGAACGTGCATTAGCGACAATAAAGATCGCCGATGCGAAAAGAGTTGGATAGAATTATAGGTGAAAATAGAGGATATGTATCAAATTGGCGCGAACGACTTTCCCTTGTTCGCAAACGAGCGAAATAGAAAAGGTGGGACAAAACAGGAACGCGTTGGGTCGTTTTGATTTCGATCCACGCATGAGTTGGACGTATCGTTTCGACGAACTACGGCTACGTATCCACGCGATAAAATCCGATTTCTCTCGGATGCGTACTTCTTTTTTTCATTGTTTATCACGCCCAGAAGTAAAGCCTAGTCACTGTTACGCATCATGCACTGCCGCAAGTCACGATTAATTTTTCGCTGTCCATCATAAATACGTATCACGATCACTGTAGCGAAGGAACATCTTTCATAAATTTATAGATGCGATAAAAGTAACGGTTGGAAAGATACATGTCAATCACGGATCATCAAAGATCTTTATTGTCGTATTACATAACTAATCATGAATTGCAAGTCGCTCTTTTTCATTTTAAAATTCAAAATAACTTTAAAATCTGACGTGATGGGGCAATTTGGACAGCGGCATTATTTTTTGTGGCCGAAAATCTATAAGAAATACCTACTCTGATTAAAATTACTTGACAAAAATTTTTTTACGAATCGACAGAAAAAAAATTTGTCAGACTGACAAAAAAAAATTTGTGTCAAGGAACTTCAACCAGAGTAGGTGTTTCTTATAGATTTTCAGGCACAGAAAACAGATGAGAAATCAGCGATTTTTTATTTTAAAATTTAAAATAACTTTAAAACCTGACGTGATGGAGCAATTTGGACAGCGGCATTATTTTTTGTGGTCAAAAATCTATAAGAAACACCTACTCTGATTATAGAGTTATTTAACAAAAAATTTTTTTGTCGGCCTATGTTATTATTCTTACTAATTTATTCTCGTTACGCACGAATTGCATTAGAGATTGCTGTTTAATTTATAGGAAATAAACTTTTAGGAATAAATTTATAGGAAGGAGATTTATAGGAAATAAATTTATAGGAAATAAACTTTTTTCTCAAGTCGAAGTCCAATATATTAAGGAAGACATAAGAATTTATTATCGCGAAATGACAATTAAGTTTCACATTTCATTTAATGTAATCTTGCGGACTTTTAATTTCTCAATTGTCACGACCGATATAAAACTGTCGATCCGTGAAACCGCTCGATATCAACGTCGATAGAGCCGTCTGCGGTCACGTTGGTATTAGCGAATTGAGCTTGCCCATCGCAACGCACGATACGCGTCATTGAACTATAAAAGTACCGGACAAAATATGCGATACGCGTTTGAAAATTCATTTTCGATGTTGAGCGGCTTTTTCGGCTTAACCGCTCGACAATCCAAACACAGTCGTTCCGTTTCTCGTCGAGTACAACTAGTTTTCGCTGGTGTTACAACGTAGATGACGATGGAAGATATTCGTGTTTATTCTTCACGAAAATTCGGGAAAATATATGCCAATTCGAAAATTTTGGCGAAAGGAAAATGCGAATTTTTTTTGACGCTTAAGAGTATTACGCGGCCGTATTGTGTCAGTGGAATATGTCAACGCTATGGTCAGACACCGCGCAGCGAACGAATGATAAAAGCGCTTTTACGCAAGCTACAATTTTAGTCGCATAAAATATTAATTTGACGAATCGAAGATTTCGATTACGTAAGGATTAAAGATTTATGCAGATGATTCAAATAGATTTTAACTGAACAATTCAACTGAACAGTTATTCTTGGTAAAAAAAGATCCTTATATATATGTAATATTCAATTTTTTATTTAAATATGCAAGGATAAAAT
>NW_021849211.1:2349418-2376793 GCF_003651465.1 Formica exsecta
AAAAAAAAAAAAGCCAACGACCAATGCTTTCACGGTATCAAAAGTAGAAAAACTTGCCGGCAAATCTGACAGAGTTCGCAGACGTTGACAACGGGTGCGAAAGTACCCATCGGGTCGTGTAAAATAAAAGCGTCGCTACTAAACCATCCCCGCGTCAGTGAGCTATTACCCTTTTACCATGGAACGCGATAAACGGTGAGGTTTACGCGCAAATCAGCGCGAAACTTTGAACGAGATCGTCATTTTCCACATGCTCGCAACTATCCTAACACATGCACGAGCTGCTTAAACGCGAGCTTGCAAACTGCAAGATACGACCTCATGCGTCAACCGTATAGCTGCGACATTCTGTTCGTTAATTTTTATCTGTCATAATTGTTGAAAAAATCTCACTTACGCGAATTAAATTTCGTATCTTTGTTATGTGATATTTTGCAAAAAGAGTTTTTTCTTTTTTTAATTATTTTGTAATCTATTTCAATACAAATTACATCAAATAGTATACGTATATTTTTTTATAATATAGATTTTTTTATATATAAAGATAAATTAAAGAGACTTTTTTTATGAATATGTGTAAAAGAAAAATCATAGACTGAGAAACTAGCGTTATGCTTTAGTTATGCTCGTATGATACATATTTCGATAAACTCTGTTTGTTTTTGATATGACTGTCGCGTGCAGAATATAAAAAATAAAAGGCGCGCCCAAACACATATTCATTTAGCCATATGTATACTCGATACAAACCGATAGAATATTGCAGCTGTACAGTTGGCAGCGATCTCATGGCCATCGATAATAAAAGAATGGAAGTGTTAATTTAATCAAAAAATAATTCTATTGTTTTTCATCTCTTCAAAATTCGCGAAATGGAATATATTTCGGAATATATTACACAACGAGAGAGAAAAAAGGGCTTTGCCAAAAATTACAAGCGAGGAATGTTTTCGAATATTTTTCAGGAATTGTATAGTGTGTCGCGGATGTACCATTAAGGTATCCGATTTAGGCAGCGGACGAAGCGCATATGCGGCGGATTACTTCCGTGTCGATGGACGTCCTCCATTACCGATTCGATGGATGGCATGGGAATCAATGCTAATGGTGAGTGGTACACAATGAATGTTTACTGTATATTTAAGCGTTACATATTTTAACCATCCATTCACTCCATCTCTCTTTAATATTTTTTGTCTTCGAAATATCAGAAAATTTAACGCTTACGCGGTACAAATCTCCGTGCGCGATTTTACCGGAAACTCTCGATTTAGGCGAGCGAACGTGCATTAGCGACAATAAAGATCGCCGATGCGAAAAGAGTTGGATAGAATTATAGGTGAAAATAGAGGATATGTATCAAATTGGCGCGAACGACTTTCCCTTGTTCGCAAACGAGCGAAATAGAAAAGGTGGGACAAAACAGGAACGCGTTGGGTCGTTTTGATTTCGATCCACGCATGAGTTGGACGTATCGTTTCGACGAACTACGGCTACGTATCCACGCGATAAAATCCGATTTCTCTCGGATGCGTACTTCTTTTTTTCATTGTTTATCACGCCCAGAAGTAAAGCCTAGTCACTGTTACGCATCATGCACTGCCGCAAGTCACGATTAATTTTTCGCTGTCCATCATAAATACGTATCACGATCACTGTAGCGAAGGAACATCTTTCATAAATTTATAGATGCGATAAAAGTAACGGTTGGAAAGATACATGTCAATCACGGATCATCAAAGATCTTTATTGTCGTATTACATAACTAATCATGAATTGCAAGTCGCTCTTTTTCATTTTAAAATTCAAAATAACTTTAAAATCTGACGTGATGGGGCAATTTGGACAGCGGCATTATTTTTTGTGGCCGAAAATCTATAAGAAATACCTACTCTGATTAAAATTACTTGACAAAAATTTTTTTACGAATCGACAGAAAAAAAATTTGTCAGACTGACAAAAAAAAATTTGTGTCAAGGAACTTCAACCAGAGTAGGTGTTTCTTATAGATTTTCAGGCACAGAAAACAGATGAGAAATCAGCGATTTTTTATTTTAAAATTCAAAATAACTTTAAAACCTGACGTGATGGAGCAATTTGGACAGCGGCATTATTTTTTGTGGTCAAAAATCTATAAGAAACACCTACTCTGATTATAGAGTTATTTAACAAAAAATTTTTTTGTCGGCCTATGTTATTATTCTTACTAATTTATTCTCGTTACGCACGAATTGCATTAGAGATTGCTGTTTAATTTATAGGAAATAAACTTTTAGGAATAAATTTATAGGAAGGAGATTTATAGGAAATAAATTTATAGGAAATAAACTTTTTTCTCAAGTCGAAGTCCAATATATTAAGGAAGACATAAGAATTTATTATCGCGAAATGACAATTAAGTTTCACATTTCATTTAATGTAATCTTGCGGACTTTTAATTTCTCAATTGTCACGACCGATATAAAACTGTCGATCCGTGAAACCGCTCGATATCAACGTCGATAGAGCCGTCTGCGGTCACGTTGGTATTAGCGAATTGAGCTTGCCCATCGCAACGCACGATACGCGTCATTGAACTATAAAAGTACCGGACAAAATATGCGATACGCGTTTGAAAATTCATTTTCGATGTTGAGCGGCTTTTTCGGCTTAACCGCTCGACAATCCAAACACAGTCGTTCCGTTTCTCGTCGAGTACAACTAGTTTTCGCTGGTGTTACAACGTAGATGACGATGGAAGATATTCGTGTTTATTCTTCACGAAAATTCGGGAAAATATATGCCAATTCGAAAATTTTGGCGAAAGGAAAATGCGAATTTTTTTTGACGCTTAAGAGTATTACGCGGCCGTATTGTGTCAGTGGAATATGTCAACGCTATGGTCAGACACCGCGCAGCGAACGAATGATAAAAGCGCTTTTACGCAAGCTACAATTTTAGTCGCATAAAATATTAATTTGACGAATCGAAGATTTCGATTACGTAAGGATTAAAGATTTATGCAGATGATTCAAAAAGATTTTAACTGAACAATTCAACTGAACAGTTATTCTTGGTAAAAAAAGATCCTTATATATATGTAATATTCAATCTTTTATTTAAATATGCAAGGATAAAATGACAGGTGAATATGTAAACTCGATTATTTAATATTGCAAAAGTTCAAAAATAAATATTTCTCTGAAACGATTATGCAAAGTTTGTAAAGATTTAATGAATTTAAGTATTTAACGAATTGAAATGTAATTTAATGCAGCACTTTTTAAAGATTATAAAATTATTATTATCTTTTCATATATTATATTAATTTAAATTTGATACACGCTTTGCAATTGAACATATTTTTTTAAATATTGGAAAATTAATTATAAGTTAAAAATACAAATTTAATTTTAGTGTTTGTTAATTAAATGTATAAAATGATATATTAACGCTCTATTTTTTATCGTCATTTATGGAAGTCGTATATGAATCAAAACCGTATAATGGCAAATTAATATCAAAATAATAATTTCGTGGAAACAGAAATGAGGATAGGAAATATAGTATCAAATAGCTAGTTTTGGCATCGTCGTTTCAAACTGACTGCGCCATTAATGTTTCATTATTGTCTATCATTTAGCCAGTCTTCGTCATTGCACCGCGCTAATGAAACGACCTCGTTTCTACGCGCGAAATGCCGCTTCAAGAATTATCCGGGATTAGCGTCAATTTAATGGTTTCACGTCAATCGTATCAAAATCGACTTGCAATTGTGAAAATCATTCTTCATAGGAAAAACCGTTCGATAATCGCGCATCATACAGATCCTTAAGCCAATCATGTTTAAATCATGGTTTAAATTTCAAAAAAAATTTATTTACGATTTTTTCGGAATATTTAAGTATGGAAATGTATTAAATAACATCTTTACAAAAGAAGGACACGCTCGTACTTTGCGCACCAATATACGCATTTGATTAACAACGATACTTTATTATGTACTATTTCCTTGCTTGCGCAGATCGTTATTCATCTCTATATAGCTATAATAATCTAAATTAACGTGGAAGTGTAATAATGTGCACACATGATTGTGTATCACACACACTTCATAAATAATTGAATCATGTCTTAAGATCCTCCCGAGAATATGCGCGAACTAAATTCTCTGCACGCATGTGCAATTTTCTTAGCATACTACCGGTAACGTAATTTAAATACTAAAGTTAAAGTAATTTTACATTAAGTATACAATAGCTTGTAAATCAATTTATATATATATATTTTTATAATTAACATATAAAAGAATTTATCTGAGAGGAAGACATATTGTATGATTGTATTTTATATCGATTTTAATTAGATTCTGTAGTAAACTAAAACTTTATCCTTGCCTGGCTTATCGTTGATATTTTATCATACAATTATTTTGCTTCACGGATCACACGCATGCCAATGGGAGCGGAAGGTACACAGCCATCAATGTGAGGAAAAGAGTAAAACTGTGTAACTGCTTTACGGCTTTCTGCGAAGCTTGGGCTTAACTGAGTTACGTCAGTTGAACTTTAGGAAACTCGAAGGCGCATACAGTTTCCATAAATTACTCCTTCGCTCAAGCATTAGGTTTCCATGCCGAGCAAGTCCCGCTTTTAATCATTTTTGCGCTTTACCAGAATCAGATAACTTAACTTGAATATGTCACAAAAAGAATTTTTTATATATATACAATATATTTATATTATAATGTTATATATTTTTTAAATAATTAATTATTATACACAGGGAGAGAAAGAGAGAGAGAGAGAGATGGAAGAGATATATACACTTGTGTATGATATGCAGAAAACTAGTATCAAATAATTGCAACTCGCTCTACAAAACTTTAATTTTTTTATAGGATAAACTTATTTAATTATATCAAATGTGCAATAAACTCTAAGTGCTCTTAAACTATGAATAATAAAAGCTACTGTAACAAACATGCAGCGCGCGTAACAAACGAGCCTCTGTGAACATTTCTTGGATGTGTTTACATTGCACAGGGAAGGCACACATGCAAGGGCGACGTCTGGGCGTTTGCCGTCACGCTGTGGGAAATTCTGACGTTTGCGCGAGAGCAACCTTTCGAGGAATTTCCGGATCATCGAATAGTGGAGAACGCGACTTATTTTTATCAGGAGGATGAGAGAAGGGTAAGTGCGCGCGGAATGATTCCTCGACATCTTTACCTCATTGTGTCCGATATGTACTTAATGTAATGAGCACACTGAGTATTTGATTTTCGCGTCGAGTGCATCGCTAAGCTTTCAGGGCTCTTTGAACGCCATTATTTATTCCGTCTTTCAGGCATTCGATTACCTCGCTCGATGGATTCTTGCAACCTTATTCCATTTTTTTTTTTTTTTTTTTTTTTACGAAACTCCTTTCAAAAATAATCTCGGCATATTTAGTTTTTAAATGTAGGACAATTAACGTCGTCGAGAAAACACTGTTTAGATGAACGCGCACTCGGTGCTAAATATGTAATTACAAAAGTAAGCCGCGAGTGTGTTTCTGTGAAAATGGCATAACTACTTGCCTAGTAATTCATTTAACGTAATAAATATTGCGTCGCGCTGGAGCCTCGTCGCGTTCATTTTCCCAACGTCGACAATGCTTCAAAATAACACGTACACTGTAAGAATTGTTATTGCGCTCTCTCGGTTTGCGCGGGCTATAAATATTTATGATAAATTACGCAAAATATTCTTTAAATTATGCTATCTGTCCTCCTCTCGTTTATTTTTATAACAACCGTAGTAAATTATAACGAGTCGCATGATAATCTGTTCTCTATTCTGGTATAACGTGAAAACACCATTTTCATACTTAATACGTACTACTGTAAAATTCAATTCGCGATGTATATATGTACATGACTGATGATGTTAGAATCGACTCGCTTATTTTGCGCAGATGATACTACCCCTGCCAAAGAACTGCCCTAAAGAGATTTACGACTTGATGCGTGAATGCTGGCAAAGGAACGACATCGATCGGCCAAACTTCCGCGAGATCCATTTGTTTCTACAACGAAAAAATCTCGGATACAAACCCGGTGAGTCGAACGATACCTGATATAGAGAACTGGAAGGCTGGAACCTTATCCGGCTTTCTATGATCGGCGAGTTAAACGGCAATTGGTGGAACTGCCCTTCATCGACCAAGCTAGACCAAGTCAGACCAAGTTAGTATCTAGGGTGACGGTCCATAAATTGTCTGTAACGGACGTGTATCGGTTGTGACGGCCCGTGATCGTATGCGTCCACCGTGTCGATGATCTAGATCCTCGACTATGATACCTATACGTTCAAGGAAAGGACGTCGAAATTTAGGGACTGATCGCGTCCGAAACTTTTCACGATTATCGCGATTATCA
The DNA here is from genome assembly GCF_003651465.1 of Formica exsecta. Lineage (NCBI taxonomy): Eukaryota > Metazoa > Arthropoda > Insecta > Hymenoptera > Formicidae > Formica > Formica exsecta. The sequence goes on from NW_021849211.1 coordinate 2,355,819, forward strand.
AATTTTTTTTCGGCCGTCATTACTCATCGCTGTGAATTTAATCGACAATGTGAATCGCACAAATCATTATAGCCGTAGCACTTGTGTGCAAACTGCAAAGAGACATTATCTGTATAAAAGTGAAAAATATAAAAGTTGCATTTTTTAATGATTCCTTTGCAATCGAAGCTGCAGAATGGATCGTAGAATGAATCGACATCCATCTTGCCGATGTACGTATTTATTTAACAATGTGCAAAGCTTGACAATCGTAGAATTAATTTTGTATACTTCTTTTTAAATCTTAAGTATTAATTTTCAGATACATATAATTGAACATATCCAATTTATATAATTGTATTCGTTTGAGTAACGTAATTTTATTATTATTCGACCTTCCGGTCCAATTGTCTTCGTGCATTTTCTTTTTCTCCTTTTTCTTCGGTTATATCGCCTGCAAAAGTTACGCGTCGTTCAAACCGGGTAACCCCTCGATAATGATACCGAGTATCTGCGGCAAACGTATCCACGCTTGTGCAATCGAAATGGATAGATTATGATTTTGATCCGCGCCATTCGATACGAAATGGAACGTTACTAGTGTCGGCAATACGCGGGGAGCACGTTCGATAAATCGCACATACGCTGCTCCGAAATTGATACTGTCAGCAAACAAGCTTATGATATTCCCGCCGTAACGGCACTCGCGTCACGTTCGGGATATACGTGGATCGTACTCGAAAATCGCGCGTTATACGTAACATTTCCGCCGACGAATAACATAGTCCATTCTAAACTCCGACTCAGGAGAAAAAAAAAAAAAGTGGTTTCTTTATCCCGGGTCGGAGTCTTTGCGAGTTTCACGTGGGATTACGTTATCCGTTTTCGAGCCTTTTGTAATGTCAGTTCCATAGACATGTTTACCAAGAGAAAATTTGTTTATCCAAATATACATAGATCTATATGTTTATAATACAGTTAAGCAAGTTGTTGTTTTTAGTAAAGCGAAATCTATTGCGAGTGTATACGACTGAGTCGATTGTATTGTATAATATTGATCAATGTATTTTCGGTGACATTTGACATAAGTGATTTGTACTATTTGCTAAATCGTTTTATTCCCAAAGCTATCGTTCGAGAAGACAAATTTAAAGACAGACTAATTATCATTCATTCTACCGTTTAATTGCATGATCAATATCTTTCTTTCCAATTGACTCGAACGCGCGACGAGCTTTATTTTTAATTTTTTAATTGAACATTTACCACAGTGGCGTGAGGAAGGAATTATACAAACGTCGCTTCAAGGAGCTTATAAATGCACAAAGAATTATGAAATGGGTTTAAGAGGAACGTTCTGTAAAATTAATCAGACCGTTGCGCCGTACAAGAAGCATTTTTCGGTAGAGTTCAGGAAAAGGAATAATCTTAAGCCGCGAGTTTGCGTTAAGTTTCCTTAAACTACTATTAAGCTTAAGATGCGCTTAGCCCAAGTGCATAAATGTTTGACAATACCATTAGAGGTTGCAGTATAAATTCATATAGAGTGTGTAAAGAATGTTAAAGGATTAATCGACACAATGTAAATTATTAGATCGTTCTAATATAAGACTGGCGTTCTATGGTCGGTCGTATCGTTTTGGGGTCGTTAATTCTATCGATTCGCAAAACTTCGCTTGTGTCCCGTTGCTCGGCAAAAGCCACAAGTTGGATACGTCGTGATTTTAGAGAGGAAAAAAAGAGGTGAAGCACATGTGACCTGACGTTAAGTTTATAGCGTGGAATAGAGATGGGCGATTTACCCGGTAAATGTTTTTGCTTCATTTGATATGCATAAAATCCGTTCGGCTTTGTATATATAAACAGTTTACAGGCTATAAACATTTAATGGAGAAAGCTTAATTATTTCTGCATTTCTTGATAATCGATTTTATGTGATTATGATTTATTCGCTGAATTTTTTATTTTACTCTGAACAGATACGTATATATCCCAGCAGTAAAATACATTTCCAGGTAAATGGCTATCGTTAATACGAAATAATGAAAGACTTCTATACTTGTTAGAGTGAGTCTGTATGAGATGTGTAGCGAAAGAAAGAGATAAATAGCTATGCAAATCGTGACGGAGGTTTTTCGTGATGTTCAAAAAATTGTATGTCACATAAATCCCGTTGTTCTAGGCATTTAGCCCCGTGCAGGCTAAGAGACTCATGCTCGTGATTTGTAAGATAATTAAAAATAGAACATATAAGCGATGGATGTGTATGATTATATAATTACGCAAAAAGATTCACGTTTTTTTTATTGTCACGTATTTTTTTAAAAGCTTCAGGATTTATCGAAAATGAAAGAAATTCACAAGATTATAATATTAATTTTATTAATTCGAGATAAATACATGAATTTATTGATAAATATTTTTATTAATAAAATTTTTCTGCTTTATATTCTTTTTCTCTAATAATAATTTTCTTTTTTTTTTTGTTTTTGCTTTTGCTTTTATCAAAATATACAATGTTTTTCATATTTTTACGTATATTTAAATATTACTAATTATTTAGTCATTTTCAAATTGTCTCGTTCATTATATATATATATATATTCAAACATTATCTAGACTGCCAATTAAAGAATCAGTATTTGAATTAAGGTTTAAATCTGTGTAGTTATCGATGATGTGACGAAAATAAACGACGAATCAAGGAGTTTTTACACGATTTCATTTCATTACCATATGACTAATTGTGAAAATGAAAAATCTATAACATTGTCTATGTGACATGACGTTGATAAAATTTAATATATATAGTTAAGAACAATAATTTAAGGACAACTGCCACTGCGTTAGCGAAACGAGTATATCAAGTGATATCCATCGCGACCTTAATTCGAGGCGCAGCGATCAGTCTTTATGAATTATCTTGATTCTTTACATACACATGTTCTCAACTTTCTCAAATGTTCACTGTGGATGATATGATCATCAAAAAATCCAAACGTTCGTTCCTGCAGGATGTATCTTCTATATATATATAACCACTTGGTAATATATAATATGATGGTAATTTTAGAAAGACCGAAGCTTTTCCTGCACGATCGAACGTAATACGGACTACGTTATATATATTTCTTCCTACAAAAAGAATCGTGCAAAATTAGAAATATTTGCGAATAAATTTTTATATCAATTGCTTTCATTTATTTAGAAAGAAAATTGCGTAAAATAATCGAATAATTTAAATGAAATATTTAAAAATGTGGCGACTTATTTTATACAACGAGAAAATATGCTTTAAATATGTAATCACACACACATATATCTTTTGGATCTTTCATAAACATCGGAAATTTAACATATCGTACACATATCGTCACCGTTTAATTCTGAGGGTGATTAATTTTAACGAGTAATCCGCAACGACAGTTCTTTCTGTAGGAAGCACTCTCGCTGAATATTCGAAAAAAATCATAAGTGTGAAAAAAATCATTGTAGATTATTACGTAACCGAATCAACTCCGCCGACTATTTATTCTCATCGTATCGATAATCAATTAAGCTGATGAAAGAAGACACTTTGTACAATTTTTAATAACGAGATTCTCTAATTGTTGTAAATGTATCGACTTCGATTATCATACGTTACTTCGAACGTGCGCATCGGCGAGATGATCGAGAGTGGATCAAGCCGCAAAATCTCACTGCAGAATTCTCTCACTGTAATATAGCCTCTCAAATCACGCGCACTTTGATATAATTATCGGACCATATCGAGCAGTACGGAGCTAACGATAAGCAAAATTTATAATAAACTGTTTTGAGAAAAATATTTTGCAAAATTTGGATAGTGAGATTTTTTTTTTTTTTTTAAACTATATATTCGACGGCAAAATGTTGGCCGTCTAGTGCATAACGCAATTCGATGCATCGGCACTTTGAAAAAGACAATATTGCAAAATGCGCTTCGACAGTGGTACGAAATACGATTCAATGAGAGGAGAACTTTACCATTTCTCCGGCGAACGAAAAAGATTTACACAATTTATTCGGGCATTGCTCGAGCGTATCCACATTTTACTCTGCAGTCTGAGAGGGAGATTTTCGTTCAACAACGCGCATTCTCTCTTTTACCGGCTCAAACGAGCTCTATTTTTCATGCGTACGCAACCAATGGCAGGCGGTCCGATCGCGCGCTCGCCTCTCGCCGTTAGACGCAAACAAAAGTCGAAACTCGGACGCTCCGAATACACGCGGATTCCGCGTTTGCCGATGGAATTTAATATCTGCTGCCTTCGTTACGAAACACGCGGCCGTGCTTTTTTCGCCCTTTTCCACTCGCAGTCCCGCTCCTCCTCCCTCACTATTCATTCTTTGCGCTCGTTTCTCAATGCGATCGAGGTATCGGCCGAGAGACACGATCTTTGCTTAAAATATATACGATAGAATCAAACGGATTGAAAAAGCATCAAATCGGATTAAATTCTTTCATCGCATATACATGCTTGCTGTTGTTACTCGAATGCGTCGCTTGCTGATTTGGAGTTTTTTGATCTCTGCTAGCCATATTCACATATTCGTAAACATCAACAACATCGTAAAACAATACTAGTAGTAATTCGCTCTTTGAGAATTTTTTATGAATACTTTTACGAATAGAAACAAAAATTTGTGTTACGCCGCGCAAATTTTTTTATTATTATTTTTTTTTTTTTTTTTATTAAGGTAGCCCGAGAAAAAATGGACTTAGGTAATTTTATAAAATCGTATATAATTAAATCCGAAATTTGCCGCGATATGAACTTATCTTATATAATCATATCGCGCCAAATATTTTGAATATTATTATATATGATAATAAAATTACTAAATTTACCAGATTTTTTTATAATTAAATATATACATCTGGCCATATTATACCATTTTTTCGGGAGGTAATTCATAATCCACAAACTAAATATTTTATTAATTTCTATTATTTTCCTTTTATAAAACATCTGTGTATAAGCATATGAAATCACATTGGTTACTTAAAATATAAAGTTATTTGAAGCCTCTATATTGTACAATGTCAAGCGATGCCTCGATTAATTTAACGCGTACAGAGAAGCATGTCGTACATCTCTAGTTCACACTCATCTATCATATTACCGTTGTCTATCGAATAATTTAAGTAGAGATCGTGCTCTTTCCCTTTCTCTCTTTCTCTCGGCACATGTTAGCCTTTAGACAAATAAATATCGTCATTCCAGGCTGCTGGACACGCACGTCGAAACGGCGCACGCCAATCTCTGCGTGCAAATATAAACGGCGAAATGGGTTGTAAATATAAGCAAACTGTGCAGAGCGGCTAGTACAGGGCCAGTTATCTATTGTTATCGGCGGACATATTGACTATTGTACGCGGTCAAACATACCTACCCCCTATCCCTATTCGGCTGTCCTTCTCTCTCTCTCTCTCTTTCTCTACCCCCCCCCCTCTCTCTCTCTTTCCTTGCGACCCTGTATAAATGTCACGCACCTGTATTTAATACGTTTGTACATATAGCGATTCGTTTTCAATAAATATTCAACGCTTTGATTTTTGTTCGGCTTATCAACTCTTGCAACCATCATCCAGTATCTCATCGATGTTCGAAGTACGATTGTGAAGCTAAGGTAAGTGCATCATTAGTTACAATACGTTTCTTCGAGCGTTAAATTACCTTATTAGAGATATTGACGAGAAAATGTACCGTGTAATTTTCCATAATTCATGCGTACCGTTTATTCATTTGCGTCGGTACAAATAACATTATACCTTAATATAATGTAATCCGGCATCTTTTAGGTATCTTTTAAAATTATATTCACTCTGCGAAAATTCTACGGTAGAATATAAACTAGGTAAGGTATTTACCGACGCACGTGCGCGCGAGTGATATTCCCAGCGATTTCTCCAAAATACGTCGCTACGGTGTAAATTATATCTGCAGACGCGCAACCTTTCCATTATCTCGAGGTATTCGTTCTTATTTTCTCCTATTTCTTTTCCCTTTCCACGCCCCTTTAATTTAAACGGGTTGCATGCTCGAGTTTCTCGATTCGTCGAGGGGTTCTTTTTTTTTCCGTGAAAACATCCTTTAATTAAGTCGCTCAAATTCATTACCCTGACGTAGGTCGGTAGGCACGAAATGCGATGTAGTTATCGTTTCTCTTGCAAAGATTCTCTTGATAGTATTGTCAAATTACGAGTTCGGTACATATAATACTGTACATGCACGTCGTTTATGATTTGGAATTAAAATAACGCTCTCTTTTGACAAGTCATTCCGGACGGAAATTCTTCGATAAATTGCCCGCGCCATGTGCATTGTCGAAATTTCGTGAAAAATGTCCGTAGTCGCTTGGAACAACTTTAAATCAATCAAATCAATGCAACGAACTCTATTGGATTCAACGTCAATGGCACAATATCTCGTTTCTTTCTAACTGCGTCGGCGGATCGGTATCACGATAAATCATTACTTTCTCTTGTACAGCCCCGCCGTCGTAAACTTTTTACTGAGCGGTTAATGAAAACGAATTGCGTTTCGAACTATCGCGGCGCAGCGATTCCTTGCGACGACACGCACCGGGCGAAATCGTCGCGGACAAAGAGAGCCCCACGACAGAGTGCGTGTATAATTTGAATGCCGGTTGCGCCATGTAGTTATTTCTTCGAACAGTCTCTTATCGGGATGGCATCACGATGGATTTGCACGATGTGACTGGACATCTGATAAGAGACCAACGGAGCGAGCGAGCCAAGGCACTTCGATACTTGTATCGCGTGTGCTTTGCGACCCCATGCTTTCCGAGGACAAACTAAGGGACGAGAGAGATACGAAAAAACTCGTGATCATGCCGATGTTTATCCGACGCGAAACACCTCGCCCGCGCCTTTGAAATTTTCTCGTTCAATCAGATTATGTATAACGAAAGGATGCTCATTTTTTTTCCAGCAAGCAATTTTCGATCATTTTGAGATCCGTAAGGGGGTGATTAATAATTCAGGTGAGCGTAGGATAAAAGAGCTTCTCCTTAGTTGTGATGAAAAAGAATTTGTTATAATAATAAGATTAGACGTGTTAAAGCTTATTTGCATGCTCGTGAAGATCACTTTCAACATCTTTCGTGAAAAAAAAAACTGATTCATATTTGATAAATAATGGATGCAGCTTAAAAAATTCATCAAGTATTTCGTGCTTTTTTAAACCAAAAATATATGCATCTAGAAATTACGTGCATTTGATTAAAATACAATAAAAAAAAAAACTGATTCATATTTGATAATTTTTTTTTTTAATATTTGGGATAGATGTATAGTTAGATTTTGAACACCCTGTATAAATAATAAATATTGAAGAAGAATCATAATGCGCATTAAAAATACAAGCAAAATTTTTAAAAATCTTGAAATTTTCACAAACAAAAGAAAAGTTTTTTATGTATAATCAAGATTTAGGATTTAAGATTATGTCATCGATACAGAACGAGGTAATTATCCAAACACAATCTGAAAGTCACATGGAAGGAGTAGATTATTCTCATGGGAATCCGGTTCCCCTTGTTTGAAACTCAATATCTTCTGTCGCCTCGTTTCAGCGAAACTGATAAGATCCTCTTGATAACATTATAGTAGCTGTTTTTTCTCACCTTTAATATTAACGAAACACATCTCTAATAATTAACGAAACACAATAAATGTGCACACAATAAATATTTAAATATTTAAAATAAAAAGATACTTTTTGAGTGAAATCAATAAATTATTGATAAGATTGAAATAAATTTAATATTGAATGATATTCTTGCCAAAAACATGACTGATATTCCATCGATAAAATATATATATATATACGGCAAAAATATCAAAGCTAAATCAATATGTATGAAGATATACATAACTAAATATCAAGATATACATAGATTATTCGGCTTGCATAAAAAATTGCTTTATTTTGAATGTTTAGTTCAGGCAGAAACGTATCGTTTCGATTCTTTTTTATTTTGTCAGATCAAATCGACTTTCTATTATACGGTGATATTTCTACATACGTTCTATGATTAACTCACTTGAAAAGAGCAAAAGGGCACAATTGATGTTAATCCACCGTGAAGCATTTCACCCGTCGCCTCCACCAATCCCTCGTTGTCCTACGGGATTACGAACGGCGGGTTACTACGCTCCCGACAACGTACGATAACAAGCCGGAAACTCGGCCCCAAGGTAGCGACGAGGGAATGAAGGATTGCTTCGCTTGAGTCGATCCAGTACAATCAATATACATCCGTAAATTTCCGCCTCCCCGATTACAGAGATCCAAATATGGCACTACATAATTGTATGTTCTAGAATCCAATGAACTTAATCAGGGAAATTAGACGCAGATTATCATATATTCTGGAATATTCAAGCATCTATATTATCTGCGATACTGCTCCGGTACTGTTAATTATAGAGATAGATGTAATCCCGAGGATAGATTGTGATACTACGTATCTTCGCCGGTAACATTTCATTAAAAAGATGACAAATTTGGAATTGTTTTATTTATATGTTATGTATAATAAAATTAACTAATATGTTTTTAAAATGATAAAATCATTTCTGTTTATATTGTAGATAATATAAATCTCTACATTTTACACATGATTTAATATTTTACAATAAAAATATATAAAAATTACTCGTCTCTCTTTCTCTTTAAGCGATAATTTATCGAATTTTTTTCAACATAACACGTGTAAATGGTTAAAATTCTTACGCATTTAAATCGCATAGTTAATTGTTATTGGTAAATACGATAAAACATATACGCATGTATAAAGACAAATTGGTTAGCTAAATTGTTACGTTTCCGTAACCATGCCAGTTACTCTTCTATTATTCGCGTCTCGTTATTGCTACCAGAAAGCGAATAATTCTCGTTATAAATGGGAATTGTTACTCATGCTGAAAGCGGCATTCAGATGGGAAAAAATTGCATCAAATTTGTCGATTCATATCGTAGCATTCGAATGCTGCTGTGTTATCGAGTATAATACAAACGTTTAAAATGCGTAACAATGATATATTGTCCGATCCATTATTGAATTTCTCTTTTAGGTATCTGGTAAAATTCGATATGTGTGTCTTATTTTTTTTTTTTTAATTCTTGTATCATTGCATATCAAAATTAATGAAGGAGTAGAAAAATGCCACAGATTTCAATGTATATTCTCTATTAGCGTCTCTTAAATTATCCGCTGATATCGAATAAAAAACTTTTTTCATTCTGTCAAAATGCCAAATTTTTCCCAAAATGCAAGATTGTAATCATATTTTCTTGTATATGTAACAAATATCACTTTTAGAATAGATATCTAGATATTAAATCAACGGTGTGAAAATTGTACTGCAGGAGCATAAATTTGAAAAAGTAAAAATAAAAATATGGCACTGCCTGCATGAAAATGTCCAGGCAATTACTTCATCATTTTGTAGAAATATGAGATATCCGTTTCAATATTACCTCTAGCAGTATACGGTATCGAATAACGGATTACGAAGGTACCGAATAATAAGAAAGAGAGATATAATCCTGCAGACTGCACAACGTGTCTCTCGAAGTAGACACGAAAATGTTACTGCCAATATTAATGTTACTAAAAATTTGCCGTACCTTTCAAAATCTTTCCTCCGTTATCTCGTTGAACCATGTTCACTGCCGAACTCATACACAATTGTGCACGGACGGATACTGCAGTTACGTTGTACCGAAAGATAATCGATCGTTTAGAATAGCTGTAAATTTCCACGCGTGTATATCGTAGGAAATATCGCTCGTGGCAATAACCAATTCGTTGTAACGCTGAAAAATTTCATTTCCACCCGTCGCCAGAAAGCGGGAACGCCCAAAAGGTTGCGCTGTTAAATATATGGCTATAATATACAATCGATTGTTAGAAACGCGCGCAAAAATCGTCCCGGTAAAATGCACCAAATTTATCAAATCTTCGTCAAATAAGCGAAGTGGCACACGTCACATTAGTCGCGTTGATAATTTATTTCAACGTATAGTCAAACCAACGGCGAACCGGAATTTCCAAGCAAACATGTTTTCGCATATTATGCTGCCGAATATCTGCTGTTTGAAGAGATTTCAAAATGCTATTTGCACAATCTTTACGAATGACAAAATATTCTGCGCACTCGTTTCTGTTAAAACAGGAAACACACACGTAATATTATGATGCAAACATTTCATTTTTACGATTTTCCATATTCATATGTATAATGAAAAATCGAAGAAACGAAGTTGTGTCACAATTCTTTTCGATATTTATTGGAAACGAAAAATTTGTAAAAAAATAAAACAAAAGATAATATATTTATAAACATCCTCGGTAATAAATTATATTAAACATCGGCGATCCAATAATAATCTGAACCATATATAACTCGGTACATAAGCCAACTGCACCCGCGGGTTTTATTATATGTATATATTAGAGAAAACATAACACGGAGAGAGTTTTCGTAGAGGATTTCGTGAAGTACCAAACTCTCGCATCCGCATTAATTTTCTTAATTTGAAAGTAACAACGGCTGTTTGTGCCATTTGCACCTGCTGCTTCGGTGTAATAGAGAGAAAAAAAGGTACATGTGAGAGATATTTATTATTATATTTTATTTTTTATTTAGCTTGAATGTACGTGATGTATATAAAAAATAGAAGCATAAAAAAATGTAATTGAAAAATTTATATATTCTACACGCACATTTACGATTCTCACATTGGAGCACTAAAAATTTACACATATGTACCTATATCATAATTTCAATTTTTTTCATTTTTCCCACACATACGTATATCATAATTGATTATTGCGTTATTGTTATTTATTGTATTCTTGTTATATATACATTATATATACAAACATACTCTTGAAAATATCCACTAAAATTCTATACTGTGTTAAAGATCAATCGAATGTTGAGAATCTGTCCTAACTGTGACGCTTCAGCTCTATGAAAAAAAAAAAAATGAAAATATCCACTAAAATTCTCTACATATACTGTGTTAAAGATCAATCAAATGTTGAGAATCTATCCTAACTGTGACGCTTCAGCTCTATGAAAAAAAAAAAGCACAAACGGAATTATTGGATGTTTGCTCGTGGAGGAAGTAGCTTAACGGATGAGAACGTGAGCAGACTTTTGACGCCGCAGAAATAAACGGGAGACACAGAAGTTCTAATTCCGCGTGCCCATTCACTTGACTATATTTCCCGAACTTTAAAAAGCTACGGAATTGTCTTGAGAATGATCGAATATCGCATTCCTTCGTGCTGCTGAATTTTATTCACAGCCAGCAAACTCTTTTCAAAATCTTTTTCTATCAGACATCGAATCTTTACATAGAACGATAAAATGTAAAATTTTGGGATATCTATTATAATATGCGCGACGCGGAGAACAAAAATTAAATAGTCGATACTTTGCAAAAAATCTCGTTGAGTAGCAATTAATTATAGCAATTAATTGCAGTAGCGAGTGAGATTTTAGCTCTCATTTTCAACGTGCAAATATAATATTTTTCACTTATCTGTCTCGTGTCTTCTTTCTTAACGTCTGTCATGACGCGATATTATGCTAATATGACAATGCGCGAGGCAAACTTATTGTTTTAAGAATATGACACAAGATTGATAAAATGCACTTTCTTCGTAAAATAGTACGTAACGTATGCAAAATGACAGAAAGATAAAAAATGAAAAGCAAAGCACACGACAAGCAATTTTATGATATACGCGTAATTTTCAGCAGTAACATAAAATCCCGTTAATTCGAAAATAGCACGGGCACAGCGGGCAGTTTTTTTTTTGTTTCGTGTAAATTTCAATTAAAACGATATATAGCGAATAAATATCATACGATCGTTTTATTCTCTCAAAATAACGAGGCGGGTACACGGCGTGTGTTTCCGCAACGAGATGTTTTCCACCTCCCGCCCTCCATTCGCGATTACTCAATTAAATTAACCCAATCCGTACACGATACGCGCCGGCCTCTCTTTTATCTCTTGGCAAAACCTGTCGTTCTTCGTTGTCCGATCAACATCATACGTTATTGATTGCGCACGATAAATGTTGCAGACCGCGCGTCACGGTTGCAAAAAATTTATATGACTCAAAATGTATACAGGTATGAAGGCTCGCCATCAAACTACTCTGTGGCACAGTTTCAGTTATTTAATAAGAAAATCTTTAAAACACATTTCATGTTCTAAAACAGAAATATATACATATAGAGGGTGTTCAAAAAAAACATTTATATGGTAGATAGGACACACCATACTGAGTAAAAAATACCTTAGTAAACATAAGTCGAAAGTTTAACCGTTCTGAGATATGAATATTTTTGTATGTTAGCATCGTGATTGACTTACTACTTTCTACGTGACGCATGTGACGTGAAAAAGAGATAATCTGTCTAAATCTTTATCTCGATATTTACAGAAGGTGTTCCACATATCCTCCTTTCATTTCCGTACATGCTTGGCATCTTCTTCTTACAGAATCGCGAACTCTCTCGAAAATTCCACTCGAAATTCTCTGTCGAATTATTTAACAAACACGCTGGATTCGGTCACGTTAATTATTCTTTAGTCATTTATCGGCGAAGAATACACTATGTTTTTCAAATATCTTTATAAAAAAAGTCCAAAGGATTTAAATCAGGGAATCGAGGGGGCCATGCAACTGGTCCACTACATCCAATCCACCTTTGACCGAACACCGTATTTAAGTGCTCTCTCACATTACGCATAAAACGAGCTGAAGCATCATGCATGTACCACATCGATAATATTTCAACCAAAGGCATATTCTCTAAGAACTGAGGTAATGTATTAGCCAAGAAATTAAGTGTATGTAATCATCAAATAGATCCGCAATCGCCGGTTGATGATAACTGACTGATTGCCGGTGAAATCTTCTGTTATGAAGTATGTGAATTGAATGAGGACATTCAAAACGCGGTTTATAAACACTGAGGTAAACATCGCATGCGACACGAAGCCAATAAATCAATCATGATACTAACATACAAAAATGTTTATATCTCAGAAACGATTGAGCTTTCGACCTATATTTACTAAAGTTTTTTTACTCAGTATGATATGTCCTATCTACCATATAAATATTGAATGTTTTTTTTTAAACAACCTATATATGTGTATATAAAAGTTAAAAGTTAATAAATATAAGATATTTCGAGATTCATGAATTTGACATCGCGCACGCACACACAAAGCACTTTTAGCCAATTTTAAAATATAATTAATTTATGAATTAAAGTAAAAATTTTCTCTGTAGAATATAATTTAATTTCCAAATCGTAAATATATTATCTTATATATTTACGAATTTTTTTATAGTAACAATACCATGAAAATTTTATAGTGACTTTGAATCTTTACTTTAACTCACGAAAATTGATTATTAATTTTACATTTTAAAAGGCTAAAAATGTGTGCTTTTTGCGCAATGTCAAATTCATGAATATCTTGAAATGTATTAGATTTATTAACTTTTGACGTAGATGATTCGTCCAGTTTCTCCTTAATAGCCGATTCGCACATGCGTTTATTCTCCGATTCTCTGCAGCAACGGGAACACATTTGCCATTGTCTGCGTCGGCAGAGTTTGCTGCTCAATGACCAAGCAGTAAGTAGTACATCCGCGAATAAACGAGACTGCTCTTACGATTGTCGCTCATGAGTAACGAAAGCCGTGTGAATGCCGTTTATCATATACACAAGTATATAACACGAGCCGCGAATCGGAATATTCTACCGGAATATTCGCTATCGGGGAGATGCGGATGTTGATACGATACCAAATAACAAAGGCGAACAAAGACTTCTCGTCGATCCGGTGGCTCGCGGGAAGATCTTCGCGAAGTTTCTGCGGACCCAGTGTGCTCGACAATGAAGTCGAATGTATCGAGTATATAGCTCAGATGTATATACATATTCGAGAATATGAAACACAGTTATAACGTCGTCAATAACTGCTTCCAGCAATAGTCCCAGCCAATATAGCTAAATGGAAGATGAAATCAATTCCAATGGAGGCAGCTTAATGAAATTCATACGCTAACTTACATGGCTGAATAGCTTCTTTTTTCTCATGGACCCAAAGATTATGTTTTATTAATTCGAGTACGAGGACTATGCTTTATTAATTTTGAATCAAACGACATTGATACGCAATATTAACTCCGAGCGATTGCGAATGCATATCAAATTGCTAAAAGCTCATTTCCAACTCTGCGTAAAAATGTAACACGCATATTTTATCTCAGTTTAATACATCTTTTTATAAGCTTATTTTTATAGCTGTTTTCAATAACTTCCTTAGCTTTGAAATGTTGCGTAAAAAATATAAGAATGAAAAGTATTTTACAGTCATTTTGATGCCAACGAGTATATCACAACAGTATTTCTTTCTTAAAACTCTGCTCACGTTAGTGACACACATGCACACAAAAGGACCAAGGAGACACTCTATAACGCGTATGAGGACTGTAGGATACTCGTATAATTTAAGAGTTAAAGAGAAGTCGGAGAGAAAAGCTGGGGCTACAGGGAGAGACAGAGTTATGACCTGAAAGCAGGGAGACATAAAAGCGACGAACAGAAAGAGACTTTACGCGATAATGAAAGACAAAATTTACCTTAAAATTCAAATTCAGAGTTTTCAGAAAACGTCGGATTACTTGAAAAATAATAAAGAATTCAAAAACTTTTTGTGTCATTATTATTGCTACTATTATTATAAGGCAAACTTGCAATTTTCTTCAGACATTATTTGTTTGTTACATTTTCATGAATAATGAAACTGCGATATAAAATTGTGTCTGTACGAGTAATCTGAAATAAATCACAATTGTAACGCAATTTTGGAATGTAAGGAACTATGTTAATGTAACTGAAAGACTATCTTATCTAATCACATAAAAACTGCTATTGAAAGTCCTATATGAAGAAACTTGAGCTATCACAATGTCTAAAGTATCAGCCTTTTTTATTTGAATGCAATACGATTATAGATATATATATTTTTTTGATTATTGCAAGAACCGTACGAGAGTAAAATCGTTGCAGCCAATGTAACGAAACGCTACCAATTTTGGGAAACGCATATCTCGAGTTACATACATGAAATAAGCCAGGTTGGCTTACAAAATTAATTTATCGGGTTGAATTACTGTGGAATGTCAGTCAAATTAAATGACGATGCGGTAGATACGTACATAGTTATTACGATTGCTCATTAATAGAAAATCCGAAATTGACTATTTAGAGTTATGATAATTAAAAAACTTATTTTATATTTAGTACTTTGCATTTTTATTCTCGAAATAGAAAGAAAAAGAGGGAGAAAGAATTTTGTTCCAAAAATCTGTATATATTTATATTTATAAATATATTTAATGTTATTACATTGCATCTCGCGATTTTGAATAAAGATTATTGTATTGTATGAGTTAAAAATTCAGTA
The DNA here is from genome assembly GCF_003651465.1 of Formica exsecta. Taxonomy (NCBI): domain Eukaryota; kingdom Metazoa; phylum Arthropoda; class Insecta; order Hymenoptera; family Formicidae; genus Formica; species Formica exsecta. Next base: position 2,371,368 of record NW_021849211.1, read on the forward strand.
AATTTTTGCTTATCATATCGAACAATGAAAAAATAATTGCGTATGAAAATCTTGCAATGTTATATAATAAATCAATTCCGATTTGATTAAACCGACCGTGCGTTTTTGTTTTTGTAATATCCATCGTCAATGCCAGAGTTTTGGAAGAAATCGGCATTAATTTCATATCTGAACAATACGGCATGATTGCCATGTTAAATATGATATAATTACAACACGCGCGCACTTGAATGTAATTTTATGAGATACAACAGTTGAACTAACACACAATTACACAGGATGAAATTGAATACTTTAACGATGCGTTTATAATAACGTCTGCATTACATATAACGGCTTTAAAATTGTGCGTAGTAAAAACACGCCGCATATCGAATTTCTGGCGAACCATGGAGCTCTCTCTAAAGCCTACAAATATATATTTTAATCTTTTTCTCCACTCTGCAGATTAAAATCAAATAAGAGTCGCATGAAAATATTTGTATATGTTACATCACACTTGCAAAATATATAAAATTTAATTTTATATTAAAAAGCATTGTAAATATGATATCGCATGACATGGTTATTTTAATATCCTCATAACTCTTTTGAATCACCACGATTCATAACGCCTGTAATATTAAAATATAAATCTGTTTTAAGATAAAGTTTCAATATATAAACCAGTTTTTTTTTTTATAGTCTCTTTATTCATTGAAATTAAACTAATTTTCTATATCTGCTTATCGCACATTTGTTGAATTCAACATAAAAGTCTATAAAATCTGTTCACTGAAATGCACTTAACCCTCGGAAAATTATTTTGCGTATTGCTTTTACTGAAAGTTGTTGGGCAGGAAATTGTGCAAGTCGATCCATGGTCGACTTTCTAAAATCAAATCCCAATCGCAAAAGTGGCCCTCTACGCGACGAAGCGCAAAGCGACCTGTCGACAAAGGTGAGGAAAATGTAAAAAGATTCGCGTCGAATACCATGCGACATGCGCTTAGGCATGTGTATATGTGTGTACGCGATTTCATTTTAAGACGGAAAAATTTCTTGACAGCGCGAGCAGAAGGAATAATGCGAATAAGAGCAACGAAAGGCAGACAAATCCTTCGTGAGACTCGCTGTGTTTGTACAGAAACTGCTATCCCTTTCTTTCGTCGTAATTTAAATCTTCTCCAAGAATAACGAGGGCCCGTATTTTTCCATCTTGTTTCATGATAGAAATACATATCGCGCGATACACATCGCTAAGCAAAACGATTTAAGCTAAAAGCTACCAATGTTTCTTAACGGCATTCTCTCCGAATGTCTTAGAGCGTCGCAAAGCGCTGAAAAATGAAAAGATAGAAAATCGCAGCTTTCACCGGTGAATGCAGTCGGCAGTCTCGTGGCTTGCATGAATTTAATCCTAGTCAAGAGGGAATTTTTAACGCGAAAGATACGACAAGACGAGGAACTCGACGAAGCGGAATCGAGTCCTCGGTATCTCGTGACCGAGAGCCGATCGATGTTCGAGCGAACGTGACTAAACCTTTTTCTTTTTTTTTTTCTTAAACGAAGGGGCGAGAATCGAGAGACGACGCTCAGGTGCAAAAATTCCATTTCCTCCCGCGCGTCATACGACGCCCGGGACTTTTTCTTTCAACATGCGTATACGCTTCTAAATGGTCTCGACTAAGGAGGATCTTTCGCTGTAAATGTAAGGTAACTTTCCAGCAAAATCCTCCTAGACTTTCTCTCTGTTCTTTTGCACACCTCGATTATGGACTTATGTGTGCCTGTATCTACCACAAAACGTATTGTACTTATGTGTAAGAAACGATGAATTGTGTGGTTTCGGTTATATACGATGTGTCATTTATTATTTGCAAAATTGCGTGACGTCTTTTATGTAACGTGAGATTTTCTATTAGACCAACTCTTAAAATCTTTTTGAAGAACGATATGAGATAATTACCACGAAAGAGACATTTTCTATAAGTAATTCCTTACTTTTGAAATTTACTTCAGTGTTAGTACGACCGCTTTACGCTTTGCCCAATCAAAACTAATGAAAGCATTTACTCTCAAAGCGTCCGACTCGCTGGCACGATTCGCTTTCATATTCTTGAATCTTAATCACGAGATCTGAAATTCGGGATTCCCATCTTTGTAAAATTCAAATTCATGATATTGATGTTGAATGAAAAAACATCCATTAAGAGGAGAGAACTGATATTTCAAGCGTACAGTGATAACATACTCCATATAAATATGTTGTTATTTCTTATAAAAGGAAATATTTTTTAAAAATGTTAAGATATAACAAAAGATAATTAATGACGAATATATACACAAGAGCAACCAATAATAACACAAAATTATAAACGTAATACTGTAATATTATTTTTTAATAAAAAAAAATTATTTATTATAAAAATAATAAAAGTGATGACGCACGCTCTCTATATTTTTATCTTCAATAAATATTATAAAAACATTTTTTAATGATATAGTTATTGGTTATATCATACCATGAATAAAATCCCATTAATAAAAATACTTGTACAAAATTTAATGTCTCATCAAAACTACTGCATAAATTTCTGCAGCTGTTTATAGTATATCGCTTATGCCTAAAGCACGCGCAGACGAGCAATATTTTTTGAAATGATCGCGAACAGCTTTCTAAATCCGAGCACGGAAAAGTCTCTCGCTTCGTCGGCGATTGAAGACTTGAGCGCGAGATCATCAATAACATATTCGACTCTTTCATTCGCAAAAGGATCTCGGCTGTAAAAATCTCCGAACTGATCAACGGCTCTGTCTTTCTCTTTCTAGTAGGTCTCCCTATTTTTTTCGTCCCGGGAACCCTTGTCGTGTCGCACGTGATACATCGTGTGTTACTCGCATGCGTTCACGTGTGGAACGCAGGTCGCATTACATCACAAGCTTTCCCATCGGGGGAGAAAGCTTATTGTTGCCTTTTAACGCTTCGCGCCGGCTCGCTATCCGCGATAATGCACCGCAAAGTGTGTGCTTACCGAGATTATTAAATTTCGGGATGTGGCGCGCCCGTGCCCTTTCCCCTTAATTTCGAAATTGCCACGTAGGTGCAACCTCCGTAACTGCACCATTCGAACCAATGTGTTTGTTTTACGTATCCGCGCCGACACGTACGTAATGCGGTAATACCGTGTAACGTGAAACACAAAGCGCATACATTGAACCACGCAATGTAAATTAAATGTGGTAGTGAAAGAGTGGTTATAAGGAACGTTGTTAGAGATACAGAGAAAAAGAGAGATATTTCGTTATTTTTGCTAAATGAAAACACATTGTTTAATAAATGAGACTGCATCAGTGTTTTATCATGCAGTTCAAACATAATCTTATCGGCGCTTGTTAGCGATGAATAATAATATGCTCTGCAAATTAGCCGTTGTTAATCGTTCTCATAATAGTACATTAAATGAGAAATGATAATCATTAATATATTAATAGAAATAAAGCGCTATTAATTTGGTACTCTTATGATATACATACGAAATATCTCTTTTAATTTAAAATAAATAAAGACGGCTTTTTAGCGATTGAAAAATCCATTCATCTAGAGTGCCGAGAGTAGCGTGCAAGCGAAAAAGCTGACTCGAATATTTGAGAGATGCGACGTCGTGTCTATGTCGTTTCGTTCCATATTCAAAGAGGCAGAGTAAAAGCAAAGCGTCTTAAGGCATAAGCGACGACATTTAGCGTCCCGGCAAAGTGCGTGTTTTTCTTTAAGGGATAGTGATGCATCGGCTTTGATTCGTTCCATTTCTCTTGCAAAGTATTCCATTCCGTCGGTTTCCACACCGCCATTTCAGACGGAATCGCGTGGAGAACACTCGAAATGTAAAGCTACGCCAGGGGTGAACGTGAATGATTAAGCTCGGAGTGGCGCTTAAGGTTTAGGATTATAAATCGACATTCTCCGCCTGGCGTTTGCAAGTGCCTCCGAAGAGTGAATCAAAGCTACGAAAACGTCTTTTGCGGTAACGCGTGTACTACATATGTAAGCGACCGCGCGCGCCAGCTGCGCTCGATTAAAGCCCAATGAGTCGTGGTGTAGCCCTTTGTCGTAACACTTGTTGAGGATTCGAAAGAGAAAAGACGAAGGTTTTTCACGAGAGATGTTCGTAGTTATATTCTAGCAAACCGCAAGCGGTCAAATTTATTTTTGAACAACTTGAAATAAATTCATAAAATGTACGAACCTTCCGGAAATATAAGAGTGTTTTTTAATAAGATAAACATAATTTAAATTTGATATCATCCTTCTCACTGAAATGTATACTTAAATAAACTTTCCGAGCAAAAAGGAACATTTTTACAAATTTCCGTTATAACCTTTTGAAACGTTATTCAACTTTAGTTGATTAAGTAATATTAGATAAGCAATTAAGTTTCGTTTTTAATTTGCTCGCTGTTTATGTCAATATTCACGTAGATATACGGTAGAAGATGTATTTTTTTATTTAATCCATGATGAAATACATGATATTGCGTTGCTACGAAAAGTCGGGAAAATTGCGTGTCAGTAGTGTACGGAAAAAGTCGAGTCTTAAAGCGCATGCATAACATGAGTATACTGCATGAAAACTACTAGGGGTAGTCTTGAGTCTACCCAGTTACGAAGTAGTAGCATTATACAAACGCTTGCTTCAGCAACAACGTGCCACAACTAAAGCGGCATTATACGATATCGGCTTCAGCCGCGGTAACTAAATTCAATTTGGAATATCTTTTCAGCGAGACTCCTTTCTCACGCATGCGTTATTAACTCTAGATAAGTAACGTTATTTTAGTCGCCTATATTGATAGAGCAATAAGTATAACTTACACGCTATAAAATGAGGTTGCGTCTAAAACTATTTTAAATTTTTTAATTAAAATAGATTATAAAAGAATTTGTAATTTTTTTATTTTGCGCATTATTTTGAAAATTAATAATAAATTAGCAGCGACAAAGTAAATAAATTTTACTCATCGCTACCAAGGATTAATAGCGGATTAAAATTTTTTTTTCTTGATTAAAGAACTAGCATTATTATATCGTTAAATTGTGTTTTGATCCTTCAAATATCAATATAGAATAACAAGTAGGCACAAGAAATATGCAGTTTTCTAATCAGATTGGAATACTTCTTAAATATTTGAAATAATATTTTCTATTTAAAAGACGTATATACAGGGTGAGTCATTTTAATCAACGCACGCAAATATCTCGTAAAGTAAGCAAGATGGAAAAAAATGTTTTATACAAAAGTTGTAGGGTTCAGAGGGGGACACATGGCGAAAATATGAACTTGACCTTGAGTGACCTTTTCAAGGACAAGTCAATGTGATCGATATTTTCTTAAATGGAACCCTCCATTTTTTATTGCATATTCTTGTAGCTTATCTCGAAAGCTTTT
>NW_021849211.1:2379034-2399717 GCF_003651465.1 Formica exsecta
ATATCTCGTAAAGTAAGCAAGATGGAAAAAAATGTTTTATACAAAAGTTGTAGGGTTCAGAGGGGGACACACGATGAAAACTACAAGAATATGCAATAAAAAATGGGGGGTTCCATTTAAGAAAATATCGATCACATTGACGTGGCCTTGAAAAGGTCACTCAAAGTCAAGTCCATGTTTTCATCGTGTGCCCCCCTCTGAACCCTACAACTTTTGTATAAAACATTTTTTTCCATCTTGCTTACTTTACGAGATATTTGCGCGCGTTGATTAAAATGACTCACCCTGTATAATAAGCAAATATATTAATGTGTGTATAATATATATTTCAACGATACATTAATTACAATTATAATTTTGATAAAACTGCATAAAAGGTAACACACCTCTGATTTTATTGTCACTTAAATATGTTGTAGGGGAGATTCTTCTGAGTAATTCCCCGCAAGAAATTTGTGGTTTTTAAAGTTAAATTAAAGTTTCATAGTTTTAATATTTTTTCTATTATAAAATAAGGAAAAATGAAGTTTGTTTACGTTGTATATGTCGGGCTTCGCCCCTCCTCCGCTCACGTATTCAATAAATAATATTTTTGAAGACATGACTCTCAGAAATTCATGTAGTCACTTGTTGAAAGCTGTTAACGAACTGCGAAAAATAGATAAAATATATTATTGACAAAATATCCATGACCGCGTACCTATTCCGTAAATGTAAACAAACACTTTTTCGTCTGCTCTACAACAAATACAATATACACAAACTTCACTTTTTCTAATATTACTTTATAATACCTGAGAAAAAGAATTAAAACTGTGAAACTTCAGTTTTAATATTTTTTCTATTATAAAATAAGGAAAAATGAAGTTTGTTTACGTTGTATTTGTCGGGCTTCGCCTCTCCTCCGCTCACGTATTCAATAAATAATATTTTTGAAGACATGACTCTCAGAAATTCATGTAGTCACTTGTTGAAAGCTGTTAACGAACTGCGAAAAATAGATAAAATATATTATTGACAAAATATCCATGACCGCGTACCTATTCCGTAAATGTAAACAAACACTTTTTCGTCTGCTCTACAACAAATACAATATACACAAACTTCACTTTTTCTAATATTACTTTATAATACCTGAGAAAAAGAATTAAAACTGTGAAACTTCAATTTGTTATATCTCCTAAACCAATGCCTCCTACTTATTTCTTGCGGGGTATTACTCAGAAAAACCTCCCCTACAATATATTTAAGTAACAATTAAATCGGAGGGGTATTATTTTTTATGCAATTTTACCATAATTTTTTTCACAGAGCTCCGGTTATATTTACTCATGGCAAATTCTCAACAGCGCGAATAGCATGATTCATAATGACAATTAGCGGACCGACTGCCAAAGGGAAGAACGAATGAGAAAAGTCGAGTATTCTTGAGTTTAAATGCGAGATGTGCTTCGATGGTGCGAACGAGTCGTCGTCCTTTAAAACAGCCTGGCTTAATGACGCTCATTTATTCGCTGTAACCCGAAGGCACTCGGTAGAGTACTGCCAGCTCACCCGCTCCACTAAGCTCATCCGTGTATGTGCCTTTAGTTCTATCCCGTATTTACAAGGAATGGATAGAACCGATGCTCATCTGGAGGCAATCCTCTCGCCCGGCTATATTTCCATATTATGCAACGTTTCGCGGCTATACGCGCGTACACTATCTCCGGACTATAGATTTTCTATAGGAACGAACGTATTACACGTCGACACGCTTTCGTTCGGCATTAAGGGAAGTTTGCTCGATGCAAAGTCGGCAACAACGGAATATTAGGAACTCCACCATCTATTTTAACGAGAGTTAGTACAGCTCAATGCATTAGATAATTCGGCCCGGAAGCTGAACAGAGACTTTATTTACCGAAAATATCTTTAATCATGTATTCGATGAAAAATCGATGAATAACTCAACACCATAAGATTCCTGGATTATTCCTACGAAAATATGCTTAAGTGATGTATTACAATATTATATTAGAATGGGATACTCTCTCCAAAATGTAAGAAGGCAGCGCTAAAATGCATTGTAATAAGCTTTTTCGCATCGTAAACGAGAGGATCGTGTTATAATGTTCCTCTGGAAAGAAGCCAAAACACGAATATTTCGGTCTGCTGTCAGTAAAATATGCGATTCTATAAACACTCCTTCCCTCTTGTATATTTTCGTACAGATCTAGAAGGATCCCTCTTGGAATGTCTCGCTCAAGTACCAACAATATCGAGGCGTCTTGTAAGAATCAGCGAACCGCGACATAAAGGCGAAATATCGCGGGCCACGTCACCACGTGTTCCTTCCTTAAGTTACTCAATGCTTTCGTCGTCCTCGGCACGGAAAAATCGCCATGAATACCGCGACAGCGTAACAGGCTTCTACATGCGAAATCGAAATTGAAAGCATGCCGAGGAATCTCATAAAGTTCACGAGAGCACGCGCGTGCGACATACAAAGTAAATTATTATACTATCTCCGTGGCGTAATAGAAGAACGTACAATAAGGTTCTCTGGAGGCCAGCCAACAACCGGGCTATCCAGAAAGCGCGCGCGCGCCTACACACACACACACACACATATATACACATGTATACAGACACATACGAGAAGCTGGAGGCATTTCCACGTCCCGTTACTCATAAAGTCAGATGAGTGTTCGAAAGTGCATCCACGCTTAACCTTTGGAATCGACTTCTCTCGCTCTCTTTCATGCACTCGCAAATCGCGGCTACGCGATCCGCGCCGACAAACACCCCGGAAACAAATTTTCACGCGAGTCTAATACGTTTGCACGTGTGACCCATATTTTCCGGCGGCGCGCGCAAAAATCGATAGTTTCTCGAACTGAGAGAGAAGTGCATATTCGATTTACCTCGTTTTACTCGTAAAATCTTCCGCGTCGGGCGAACGCAAACGCGAATACGGCCACGTCTCTCTCGTCCTTACGTACAGTACTCATTGGTATGCGAAGACACGCTTTCGTTGCGCGACCAACGAACGTATCTCGGCTCGAAGGCTGGAAAGCGACATACATACATGCATACACACACACACACACACACACACATATATATATATATATACCTTTATTATATATATGTATACCTTTATTCGCGTGCTGACAACTCGGCGCGGTGGTATAGATCTGTTTGGCTGCTGGATGGGCATGTATCAGATAACCTACTATTTCTCTATACTAGTAGCTTACGTTATATCCAACTTTCACGAAAAGGTAACTTTGTATACGTCTTTTTCCTCGTAATATCGAATACTATTTATCTTTCTCTATTTTTGCGATAATACCAATCTTTTATGAATGCAATAGATATATTGACCGTTTTATATTTCTGCATTTGTGACATTAGCTATGCAAAATTATGCAATATTATTACTATTTTATTTTTACAACTGCATATTATTTGGGAGGGAAGGAAAACTTTAACAGATTTTTTTATGAAATATTATATTTTGTAAAATATATATACACACAGAAAAATACATACTATATACAAGTAAATATTACTTGTTTCAAGTATTTCATAAGTTTATATATCCGCAAATCTATCATAAGTTTATCATAAGCATCAAATTTATTCAAAATATATTCTGAATCCTAATAAATTTAATACTTCAATCAAGAATATTAAATTATATAATTGAAAGAAATACATTAAATTTTTCTGATCTAATAAATTTTCTTACATTAAATTAACCATATCTGACTTTTCTTCGATAAAATTTTATAATATTCTTCAAAAGAAAATATTTACTTTTTTTGAGTACATGATAATGAGTATTTCTAAAATTTGTGACAAGTCTATTTTAAGACTATTATTAAGAAAATATTCTTTGTTAAAGATAACTGTTACTTAAAAGAAGTAAAGTAAACTGAGTAATCATTTTACTTAGCAATAGAATAATATTTTTCTGTGTGTACACAAAAAGAATATTATTGTTTTTCTTTCTACCATACTAACAATAAATAATGAGATTTTATTATGTAACATTATGTAAAAAATATCGTGTTTTGCTCTATTTTCATCAAGCTTATAATATTATATAATATTATCCTACTTTAGCATGATTTTTTCTTTTCTTTTTTGACTGATTATCACACATTAATCAGAGAGAGAGAGAGATCGGGGTATGGATAGGTATCTTTCAAATTTCAATTTATCAAAGAAGTGACAGCTGTGTGTATGAAGGAGCGGTTGTGTCATGCACACATAGGATGGATAACCCTCTATATCATCCCTTAATCCTACTTACTACTCCCGTAGAATAATCGCGGTCCGTAATCAAACAAGTGCAGATTGTGTATGTATGTCGTGTCGTACTTGTCTTACGAAACTTATCAAAAATATCGTAGTCAAATTTGTCGTAGCACAAGTTGATTCAAACAACACGAACGTAAAGTTATTTAATTTTTAAGAGGCAATATGACTAAATAAAAATGCTCTATAATTTCGTGCTAAAATTATAACGAATTCTCTTGCAGAGTAACAGTACAATAAAAATCCATCAGTTTACATGTACAAAAGACATTAGATTCGTCTAAAAATTCCGCATCTACTTAATAATTACAGCAAACGAAACAGTAACAGTCACGAGAAGCACTGGACACGACCCACCTGCCGCAGCGGAATGTTTCGATCGATGTAATTCAATTAAACCGTCGCTATTGTCATACTCTCGCTCATCCCCCAGCGCGACTACTTTGGAAATACGTGTACTATTTTCTATATTCGTCATATACATTTTATATTCGTCTATTTAGACACCGATATTTTCAACATTCTGTACTTGGCATTAACCCGCTCTTGCAATATTCATCGTCCAGTGAAATTGATCGTATACGAGATGCGCGATTCGTTACTGTCTTTCGGATCGCGAGCAATAACATTGTTCCACGCACGCGGGCCTCTCACTCCACCCCCCCCTTCCCATCCCCTTCCCACTCCTCCTCCCTTCGTCGTCCTCATCCTCTCATCTCGTTCGATACAAAAGTACACGAGGACAGGATCCCATGAAAAGCACTCGACGCGTCGTTCCCCATCGAAAGGGAACAGACACGGCGTGTTTCGCGCTGACGCGTGTTTTCCTATATACATACATACGTTACGCGTGCCAGCACGCTGCTCTTACTATTACGTGGGGACAATAAAAGCGTTCCCGGACACCTTACCTCTCTCCTCGTCCACGCTTCGCGTGTCAGCAGCGGAGACATTTCCATTTTATTGGATGGTAGAAACGGGTATCGCGCGAGGGACGCGAGAGACTCGGCCCTAGAATATATAGGAATCCGAATTGGGTGACGTGCGGGCACTCGGGATGCTGGTCCTGGACCGCGACGCATCATCTGCATGCCTGTCCTGACCGACAGACATGGCGGTTGTTGCGCTCATCCTCGGAACGTCGCGCTTCCGTACGGGCGTCTGTGAATGCTCTCCGTATAGGGTGTGTAGAAAACTCATTCGCGAAATGATAAACAGCAAAACGGTAAGATTATAAGTATGAAATATAATCTTGTGAGAATACATTAGCAATCATGTATGTGAATAAAGTATGTAAATGAAAAATATAAGACAAACATATAAGAGATGATTGAAACAATATTTCTTATAAATTATGAATTTGTATAAAAGAATACTCAGAAACAGTTGTATTGATTCGAAGAATATCTGACAAAGAATTCTCAAATTACATTGATTAAATTAGAATTTAATGAAGCAATGATTTTATCAAGAAAATTATTATTGCGAAAATATGCTATTCACAAATATATCTTTTTAATCGCGTTGACATGCAAAATATCTTTCTTCTTCTTCTTTCGTGAAGATAGACTTGTAACTAAATTAGAAAAGATAAACGGTGCAATGAAAAAGAGATCCAACGTCATGACGGCGCTATGCAAAGGATCGCTTGATGACGTAATTAAGACTCAGTTTAAAATTGTTGAAAGCGTGAAGCTCCACCTCCGTAAGGCTACCATGGTGTATAACGTTAAAGAAGGATATTTCCGGCACACCCGATGTTGGCGCACATCTAGGTACCACTCTGAAATGGAATGGCGGGCAATTCCTCTGGTCGTCCCGCTCCCTGGCCCTTACGCGTGAATAACTTTAGTCGCCTCGCCCTTGTGCATTTTCCAGACATTTCATTGTCTTCGCGTAACCCTGCCATTCGTTAACTACTGAATAACCTCCTCTTCCACGTGCAATTATATTACATCATTTTATGCAATGCTGCTGCTGCTGGATATTTTTTTTTTCAGAAATTAGCAAAATTCCATAGCACGTATACATATAGGTGCTGTCCTCGACGGTGGAACGGAACGTCATTCCACTATAATTCCTCCACGTCTTCACATCCGACTGATATCGCGTCGATTCAAACAGTTTTCTTCAAGTTATTCGATTTCTTCCGCATATCATCTCTTTATTCGGAATTTCTTTATCGCTTCCATAGATCAATGCTTCGTTGAGGATAACTCCGATAATTCAAAATACGATATAGCGAAGAAAGTCTTCATAATAATAAAGGTAGATGCATACCGCGTATTCCACATATGTATATTCCTGGAATGGAATGACGGGCGATTTCTGGCTCGTGCCCTCACCCCTTACTCGCGTGAATAACTTTATTCGATTTACCCTGGCCTTTCCCTCCCTCTAAAACCCCTTCTACGAACCGGCGTGGTAATCGGTTTACTCTGAGGCACTCGCCGCGAAAGTACGTCATTCGGGATTATTGCATCAGATGAATCTACTGCAGCCCGCCACGATCCTCTGCGATGGTTACGTGTTTGGCACGGTAGTGGAACATTGCGGTCACAGTGTCGCGTATAATGTAATCCAATTAAATGATTATTACTGTTCGCGGTGAGACAAACGTGTGTCGAAGTGCTCATTTATTGATAATTTCTAAATTAAGTCCTGCTATATAATGTTCCATGAAGGAAAGCAGACTTTTCTTTAATTTTTTTTGTTGTATCACGAAATATTAAATTAATCTTTCACCGTGTAAATCACTCGATTCAAATCTGTTTTTCTTCTTTTTGTATCAATCTTTTTATCGAGTTCAATGAAAGGATGGAATCTTGGTAATTCTATGACATATCTATTATAAAAAAAATGAGGGTGTTAAATGTGCTTCTACAAAATCGAGGAAATTATAATTGCTATAATCAAATGAGTCGCGATATTGCAAAGACGTGCAATTATGATCGAAAGAAATGACTTGAACGTGAATACAACGACCGCTTCTGTAGAATTTTTGAAAGATTCGCGAATCCACGTAGCTTATGCGAGCTTTTACATTCCTCCGGGCATTCATGAGAAGGACATGAATGTATGTATAGCTTCACGGGCGCAGCTGGTGGCCACAAATATGAAAGTAATATTTAATTTATCGTCTAGGATTGAAAGAGAACGTTTAAAAAGCCGTCCAAGGAAGGGAGGACGAGCAAAGGTAGAATGAATTCGTGCGGTACCCCGTCGTTGAGCTCCCACGAACAGAATCCTGAATAATATATGGTGGCGTCTTCGGGACCCGTGCATAATTTCTCTCGTACGGAGATGCAGAACGGATCCTAACGACCATGGATCGTAGAGGAACGTTCCGAAAACGGGACGATGTCGAACGTATGTACTTAACGTCAGCCATGACAGACGTTTTCTCTACTCGCCGGCGCCGTCCATCTTCCTTCGTATATATCCGCTGAATTTAATTGCTTCTGTGCTTTTGCGTCTACGCCCAATGCCATTAATTAACATTTGCTAGCAACCATAATTAACTGCAATGGCATATTATCCGCTAATTATAATCATAATTATTATTTTGTGCAAAATGTGTAGAAAATGGTTTCCTATTTGCGGTACTTAAATTTCTCTCATACGAATGCTGTCGAGTGATTTAATATTATATAAATATCCTGTTATATACGCATATCATTCGCGAACAGTTTACATAATATGTATAAATAAGAAAAATCGAGGGGAAATAATTTTATAGCGTTATAATCGCTTTTTTCTTCCAATTCTCTATTAGTTGATATTACAATTTTATAATATAATATTTATATATGTTTAAAGTATGCTTTTTTGTTTAATATTAATAAGCAGAATCTCTAATCAAGCATAATAATCAGTCATACAAATTGTATTTATTATGAACTGTCAATGCGAGATAAATCGGTGATAATTAAGTGAAACTTCAATCATAGGGATGCAGTGGACAATGTTGAGCTATATTATTAATGTTCATCAGAACAATCGTTTTCTGTATTCCAGCATTGAATCTGTCGTCCCTTGCCTTTCGTCCCTCATCCTCTAATACGAGGCAATCGAATTCAGCGGTGTACTGGCTCCGATTTTACGTGATTAACGTTTAATTATAATTACGAATCACTGATGCCGATAAACTGCCATATAGCAGCCCTCGTTACTATCCGTGGTGATTGGAGTCTGATACGTTCAACCTCTCAAATCCAGCGAAAATTGAAAAAACACAGAGAAATCGCGAATGACATTATAATGAAAGGATGAGAGGAACAGATTTTTGTTTATTGGAAAATTGAGAATTTCGTGATAATTTTATAATTATATTCTGTTTTCAATTATTCTTAAATAGTAAGCCATAAATTTAATTACGATCGATCAGTTTATTGCGATTTGGATAATCTCCGTGCTACGTCCTCTGTGCTCCATCATCGAAGAGAATGACAAGTTATAATAATTGCTATTACATAGAATATCATATATTTTATGATAGCATCATGACAAATTATGAAGTACTTTGCGACATGATGTAGCGTGATCGTGCATAAATTTGTGCGATATATTATCTCTCGGTAGCGAGGAAAAGGCTACAGACACTTGAGTAAACAAAATCGATTATAAATCACTCCTCCTACGCGATACAGGATATAAATATACAAATTTTCACAACCGACCATTTGGAGTAGATGTAATCAACATGTGATGAACTATCATATATCCCTAATTTCCATCAGAGAAAGTTTTCGATAAATCATGTATTCACCATTTTATGTATAGCAATTTTATGGCAATTTCACTGTCATTTCAATTACATGACATTAATAAAAATAAATATCACGGCCTAACGTCATAAATTAAAACAAATGTGATTAAACATGTTACGTCATACATTAATAGATAAATTTCAATAGTTTCGGAGAAGATATTTTATACAAAATTAATTGCTGTAAGGAAAGATATGAAAAAATAAGATAGTTCTCAAAGAAAGTGGGTAATCCGTAATATTTACGCAATATAAATGCATTAAAAAATATATAGATTTGTCCGGTCGCGATATCAAGCGGCATATGGTGAATAATCGTTCAGTCCCGACCTTCGTCAAAGAAGGGTTGACAACGGATTGCAAGGATACATTGCCAGACGAAATCGAACTTTGAGCCACCGTTGAGACATCGATAACTGTAAAGATAAGATTATTCCCGAGCTAGATGGAAACGATAACGTGCGAAAACCATAAATTATGTCCGAATCGTATATATATCGTGCTTGTCTCATCGAAATACCGGCTAACAGATCCATTTGGGAATAAAAATTGAATTGTATACTTGCAACGCGCGGAATATATTCCGTCACGTGGCCGATCATTTGTCATGTTCACAAAAGCACATGAATTTATGTAATCGCATAACGATGTACGCGGATTACACATTGAATACGCTACTATAATTTCGAGTGGATTGTCATACGGGGTATATGAAATCCTTCTATCAACCAAAAGCAAGTGTCCGATAGTGTAGTAATATATATATATTAATGCACTTTGGTGAAACTAAGCGTTTTGCACACAACCATGCACAGATTACTTGATATTTATGCTCATATTGCTCGATCGTTAAATTATATAAGACAATTAAAATAAAATATATTATATAATAATTTAGAATGAATCATATACACATACACACAAAATTAAAGAAACAAGAAAAAAAAACAAGAAATATGTCTACTTTGAAAATAATACAAATAATAAATAATTTATAAATTACATTGGCCTGTCCGTTACCCAAACTTCCTTCCTCTCTTTGTTTTTTCATAGCTTTCATAGTCTCTTTGTTTTTCCTCTCATATGTTTTTTTTAAACATATCTATATTGCATCACTTGTTATCGAGAGAAAATAAAGTTGCGATATAGATATAATATCTCAATTATAAAATAAATTACAAGTTATATTATATTACAAAATTATATAATATAACCTTTCTAACGGGTACATTTTGATGTTGGTGGGAGGGCTTAGTACTTCAGGATTTATCCTGAAGGGGAAGCTAAGTACCCAAGATACACACTGCATTGTCTATCTATTATACATGTTTCTCCTTATATCAAGTATCACACAAGGTTCATATATTCATATTTTTACATAATTTGGGAGATTATCTTTCTACTTAAATATGTAAATTTGGTGAGTGTAAATAGAGTTAATGAGTAATCTGTTATTATGTTTAAAAGATGGGAAACTGTAAACAAGCGTTTGGAAAGATAATAAATGCAATGAAATGATACAGGGATCATTTTTCGACCGCGGTATTTCGAACGCATCTGTAAACGCGACGAGCGGTTTCTCGGTGTGTTTTGTTGTCTTTATAGATTTATTCCGAGCAACAAAATAAAATTACAGTTTGCCGTATTAATTTGCATGACCGTGCAGAAAATTCCACGTCTTTCAAATCTTCCCTCTAAAGAGAGATGCCAAGATGCGCAAGATAGAGAAAGAAGGAAGAAAAAAAAGCCGAAAAAGATGGAAAGAAGAAGCGGGATTCTCGTAAATCTTAAATGGAATCTTGATTCGATGAGCTCTTGCTTACAAGTTTACATCTATAGGCATGGAAAAACCCGAAGCAACCTACCTAACACTTTTGTGCCTGGCGTGGAGAAGATGATTTGAAACGAATATTCTTCCAACGGGCACAAAAGACATGTCCTAAGAATGTCGGACGTGTGATCGATCAGCTGCTCGACGAAACGCGACAAACGTTTACGTGTAAGTACGCAGAAGTAAATTTCGAGGCACCTACCGTGATGATAAGCCATGCGATCGATTGTACGTTAAACGAGAAAAGCGATTTTAAGCACGAGAGAGATGACGGTTTAAAAAGAATGATCGTTGCAGCGCGCAATATTAGACACGCGTATATATATATATATATATATACAGACAAAATAATTTATATCATTAAAAATTCTTATTACTCTTATTTTGACCTATCTGAAATATTGCACTCTTGAAACATTGATTGCGAGTGAGAAGAACCCTTAATATGCAAAGATAAAATTATATGTATAATTTCTTGCACATACACATAAACATATGAATCAGGTTCTTCTCACTTGGAATCAATGTCTCAAGAGTACAATATTTCAAATAGGTCAAACTATGATTAATAAGAATTTTTAATGATATAAATTATTTTGTCTGTTTTTCAACATACTTTAGTCAGTAAATGAAGGTAGTTGGTTTTGAAAAGGAAAGATCATTAATATGAATCTCTCTCATGACTGACTGCACTATTATGCCTTGAAGGAAAGACTAGATTTATAAAAATGAAGATGGTAAGGAGAGAGAGAGAGAGAGAGAGAGAAAGAAAGAAAGAGAGAGAGAAATCTGATTGTAAGGACACTGTCAATAAAAATCGAGGATTTTATCGGAATTACGACGTTATTTTTATCCAATATCTCATGTGCTCTGATCCAGTATCTTTTGTTCGACATGACGTTCGCTTTTGTAATGTTCAACAGCTCGTACACTTGTCGAACACGTGTCTCACTATACTTAATATAATGAGGTGAAAGACGCACAAATTGCGTAGGTCTTAATGTCAACCTGAAATAGCTAACCGGAAAGACTGCTTTTGTCGTCGTTTTTGTGTCATGGCGAATAAAATCGAACGCTTTTCATACACGCGCGTTTATTTTTTTTATTAGAATTATCAAAGCTTGACGTATATATATAATCGACCTTAATCAAACACACCGTGCAATTTCGGCATGAATGCCTGTCTTTATTGATTATCGTTCAAACCATAAATTAATTTTGTTCGCATTTAGAAATAATTCAGTCATAATTTACGATTCGTTCATAATTCAAACGAAAT
Organism: Formica exsecta; assembly: GCF_003651465.1. Lineage (NCBI taxonomy): Eukaryota > Metazoa > Arthropoda > Insecta > Hymenoptera > Formicidae > Formica > Formica exsecta. The sequence continues at coordinate 2,391,221 of NW_021849211.1, forward strand.
TGAAAGGCTAATAAATGGCCGCGTTACGGTTAATTCGACGCTGCCAAACGTGCGCAATTTAACATCTAAGATTAAAAAGATTAATGCGATCAATAATATCAATTATGAGCAAAATTTTACGCTATTATCGTTAAATTACTCTAACAATGAAGAGAGAGCATAGAATATCGAATATATATATATGACATTTTGAAGCGTCCAAATATTCTATTTGCGACATCGTTGCATTGATATCTCACGAAGTAAAAAACGGGAATTTTAAATCAATCCCTTTTATTATATAATATTACAACGATCTTTCTGCGGTTGACCCAAATAACTATCACTGTTTCATCTCGGCGTGCATTTTCCATTTAACCGTTAATATCATCGATCGGCCGAGTCGGGATAGCGATAGTTGCGACGGGCATCGGCACGCCTCGCAAAGCAACATCCTACGCGGATGCACCGTGTTTATTATTAATTCATCGAAGCGTCGATGCTTCACTCGCGATCGCGCATCAAACGATAAATTATTATTTCCTCCGGGTGCGACGTTGCGCGGCCGGTGTGTCTTTGCGATACCGTGCATATAAGGTAACGAGTTTTGATCGATAGCCCGATGTCAATGACACCCCACTCTTTGTTATTTTATAAAAGCGTCAATTATTAGACGATAGCTTTGTGTTAACGACGATCTTATTCTATTTTAATCAGTTTTTTGTATATACTTGAACATGTAATATCTAGTATCTGCGATCTATTTGTAACGTTTATTCATAAACATTTATAAATACACGAATTTGCCGCACAAAACAATTTTTTTCAAACTTTAGATATTGTCATATATATATATATATATATATATATATATATATATATTTTTAAATCTTATATATATATATCCTTCGCGGTATGAGAGGAACGCGGGCAAGAGCATAGTAAATGAAAATAGCAACACTCAATAACATGTAACTTTAAATAAGAGGAACTTAAAAAACAGGAAGAATATTTAGTTGTCATTTTCTTTTTGTAATTAAAACAATTTTATTATATTGTGTCGAGAAAACTTGATTTACCGCCGAAAGATTTATTATAATTACATATATTCGTATATCTTTTTACTCTTATTAATGATCGAAAAATCATCCTATTATCTGTCAAACACGCATCGCTTCGACACCTCAATGATATCGCAGACATGACATATAAATTAATAAAGCGATCGATTGACCGATGTCGACGCTATACGTCAAATATACGGCCGGTACATCATCGGTGCGGTTCATGGCTACGAAATAGCCGCAAAATTCTTCGCGTGCAACCAACGCGGTACACGCAATCGTCCGTTCACCGCGAGAATATTTCACTGACAGTAGCCTAACAAAATGCCAACGCGGCCGCCGCACCTAATATTTATATACTTTGACGCTGCGTGTGCACGCGTAAAAGAGTCAGAATGACATCGCTAGATAACGAAGCCTGTTACACTCTGATATGAACAAAGTAATCAACAATTCTTCAAAATTAATATCGTTTTAATTACGATTGATTGTAATTTTTTTTTGTATAAATAGACAATACTAATATTCATTGATTACACCGCCTCTATATCAATAATTAACGTTGATAATATATTAGTCTTGTCTCAACGAATATCGTGAATAAATAATTCGGGCATTTAAATATACGTCATTATCGCGCAATAATTCTTATGATTGGATTAACACGAAGGCTGCGGAGAATAAGCGTTATCTGTGTTACATTAACAACAACGTACGGCGCGCCGTAATTAAGGTCATCGTTTTAATATTCGCGTGTTTTAATTACCCTCCGTAATGAGAAGTTTGCATCGCCGATGACTATTGCCGGGACTCTGGCTTCACCTACGCTTGCAAACTCAATTATTAACGTATCCTTTCCCTTGGCTTATTACGAGTTAATCATGGTAGCTACCGTTTTCCGGGGAATTTGTTTGCGACGGGGTTTGCGCCTGTAGCACCTGCGGTATGTATTGCTGCATCTGCGGCGCGACAAACGATGCTGCGTACACGCATGGTTACGCGCAGTTTATCGACTGGCTGAAAAAGTTATGATTCCGGATAAAGAGACGCACGTGAAATAAAAAATAGATAGAGAGAGGGGGAGAGAGAAACGAAGGGAAGAAGGAGGGGAGGAGGCTCGCACAGAGAATCGCGATGCATTTGCAATTTTGCGGTCGGTTGTGCGTATGTATTGCATTGGCGGCCAACGCGGACGGCAGAATGTAAAATGCGGAAGAATCGCTCGTTGGGAAAGGGAGATCGAACAGAAACGAGGTCGGGGAAAAAATTGAACCCGCGGGATTTCATTGGCGCGCTATCTACTGCCACGGTCAGTTTCTGGCGAGTTATCCCCAGCGTGGATACGAATGGAAATCAAGAATTCGCGAGCGCGGTGGGATCGCAACAGCAATAGCAACAGCAGGAGCACGGCTGTTACTGTGAACGACAATGAAACATTTATAAGAGCGCGCTCGGATACTAATGATAAAAACTGATCTGTGTAACCCGGGCGCATATAGATGATCGGGTGTCCGAAAATGGCGGGCATTACGCTACCGCGGCCACGGTTGGATGGACGTATCAATTTCGAAAGCACTTCGCGATACAACGATACGTAAACGCGTGGAAGCTGCGAGCGCTCAAAACGCAAATATAACGAGAGGCAAGAGCGCGTTCTGGCGAAATAATGAACACGATAATGATTGTATGATTGAACGTCGACGTGAAACTCGCACCTGCTTTACATTAATTTCGTTTAGAAAATAATGTGGCGTACATCTATCATCATATATGATCGGTTGTTTTCAAAATCGGTCGTTTTCTCGTGAATTTTCAAGATAAGACTCTTTCTTGTAAAACATTTACAAGGTCTTGGCACATAAAATCATATTTTATATCTCTTGGAGATCGCAAACATTTGCTGTACCTCCCGGTTTATTCTTCCTAATTGCCTGCATATAAAATATGATATGCAGCAACATTGTTATCTTATTAAAGCTTTTACCGTTACACGAAGAAACTTACAATATAAGCAATTTTTATGCAAACTCGACAATTTTTTTACTTTTTAGTCCGTCATATTAAATTTGTAATTTTAAATACGAGATTTTTGACATTGTATTTAATTTAGACTTTAATATAAAATACGTGTAAATATCAAATTTGATAAAAATTACTTGTCATTTCAAATGTCAGATATTCAACATTATATTTTATTTTGGCAATTTAAAAAATGTTTAATTTACCAGATCCGAGACAAATTGTCGAAGTAGAGGAATACAATTTTTATACAATGCACTCATGTATAGCGAGGACATGTAGCCGGTTAAGAATTGAATCTCGGATAAAAAAGTGAAAATAGAACGAGTCCAGTCAAGCTGCCAATATCTTTCTGCAGATTTGTGAGTGCCGAGGGCCTCTTCTACTTTGCCTCCCCCCCCTTGCCGAGATATCACGGCAACTTTTCACCAACTATACCTGCCGGCGATAAATAACGCGAGCGCGCATTATTCGTCGACTTTCTCGGTCATCTAGATCAAGCCTAACGTGCACAAGATCCTGTAAAAACTTACGTGGAATATAGTATCAATCTTCTATGATTTATCAAAGGAATATAACCAAGTATTTTTTTTTCAAGTAGGATAAAGGAGTATGCATTTACGTTGTTTAAGAGTTCTAAGATTATTTTAAAGGAACAATTATTCTAAAACCACATCATAAATTTCGATTTTAAAATATTCAATTCCATTATTTGATATAAATTATTTGAATGTGATTTTATAATGTAACGAAAATAATAAATGTAATAAAAAAGAATATTAAATGTAAAAAGAGAATGATATATGCACACAATACTGTATTATTTTTAGTACAGTATATTAATTTTGAATATAAATAAATTGACAAAAAAAAAACAATTTTTATCTTGCATTAAAATCTAAACAGATCGATTATCTTCCATTGCGATAAGGTTGCTTCAATAAACAATGGTGAAAATAGCAAACCTCGACCATCGAATTCGGCTGGTCCTTACGAGCTAATCTAAAATCGATGTTGGCCAAAGCCGTTAATTCCGAAGACCATAAACGGCCCAAGGGCCACGAAACGCCTCGGTGACCCTAGTCACATAACCCAGCATTTATTACGAAAGATTTTGGAAATCCATCGAGCGCTAAGGGGCATCGTATCCACGACGTAGGCTAACACAGTGGTCACCTCGGACCGTACGAGAGGCATCCATTAACTAAGCCAGTAATCCTTTCAGTTAAGTTAGCACATGGTGCGATGGACCATCGTCTATCGTTCTCTCACGAAGACCTTGTTGTCCTGCGACCGATCTCTCTATCTCTTTCGACGTCTTTGTAGATACGGATGATACACTCATTGCCAGCAACTCCCTTGTAACTCCATTGTTTTTTTATGAGTTGGGTCGCATGAACTACTCTATTTATTTAAATCGGTCTCTTTTCGATTATATCACAAAATAAATCGTAAAAAATGACGTTTTTACACTACGATTAGAAAAGTAAATTTTGCAAAAATCTGATCTTTACGAGCACTTGTAATCGTCAATTGCTTCACGTCATTCCTTGTATGTCTGACAAGAACGAGAATCCCGGATAAAGGAGAAAATTGTTTAATAGTAAGCTCTCGATTCTGCTATGGATTAGCGAGATAAATTAGATATCTGTTTGACAATGTAAGATTTAAAAAAGACTAGATGTTGTGTATTATTTTAATCGACTCCAAGCAGTAAAGATATTTAAATATACGATATTGTATCATCCTTTTATGCAAAAATATATTCACCGTCAATTTAATTGTGAATAGTTTTTAGCACAAATTTTCGCGTCATGTATCTTAATATAACTAATATTTCACCGGTATACTAGCAACGTGATGCCGGAACAAGGCTTAACGACTGCCTGTACTCTTAATGATGAAGTGCAGTGTCACATTCTCGTAGTAAGTAAGCCCACGATACGTAAGATGATCCGCTTTACTATCAGATGAGAAATTATTCGCGAGAATATTCCTCATATATGTATAGTCAATTTAAAACGGAATATTGGAAAATTAATTTCGAAAAATATTTCGATAGTTTGCATGTTAATTTCATTAATAACTCAGGAATGCGTTCACCACTTTACATTACGAACAGCATTAAAAGCTTTGAAACCGCTTGTCCACGCTCGTCGCTTGAATTAATTATCATGCAATTTATTAAGAAGATTTACGAAATATGTTGAGGTCACCCAACATCCTGATTAATTTTGCACTATCAATTAAAAAATAATTGCCGCGAATTATGTAGAGGTTCATTATTACGCCACTTTAGATCAATAAAGGGCTACGCCGAACGCCCCTCATGTCAACACGGTGCAACACAAGAATTTGCATAACATTTTGAAATTAATCGACTTTCCTGCTAATTTCAATGCCAGATCATAAACCAATATCACCCCTTTTGTTACTAACGGTATTATCTAATATCGATAATGATCATCTCATCATTTACGAACAATTTGTCATATCGATAAAATTTTATCGTCGTCTTGCCATTATTTGCCGCACATACATATGTTACTATAGTAGCGAACTGCAAACTCTAGCACGGCTGTTAAATCATTATAATGTGCAATATTCAATAATGGAAGTCGATGAGAATAGCTACGGCAAAATGAAATTATCAATTTTGTCAAATTGTTATGCTATTTATATGCATATCTTCTAATTTAACTACACTGTCTATGTATGCGTATGCCTATCTTATCGAGTTAAATCTATTTTATTCGATCAAACAAAAATATATTTATACTTTTGTAACTTGTCGATTTTAGCATTTTCATGTTTAATGACGAAATCCAATTGCGTCGTAAAACATTTAACTGCCAACTTGTACGATCCCTGTGGTATTACGTACAATTTTCTTCGCATTATACCTAATTGACCGGCTGATGTCAGTGCGTCCCGTCTCTTTCGTCGTGTATCGATCTCGGAATTATAGGGCGATTATACGGTGCACCCATACTGCTAGCACGATTTAGTACCGCGCTTCGTTTGTTGGTTTTGACGGCGGAGCCAAATTGCTGACTACGAGTCAACGGACATCGTCTCAACTCGATAAATAATGCATGATAGTCGCGCTCGCTTGACAATTGAATATTTCTCTTATCGGACTAGAAATAACCGCCATGCGCGTCTAAAACTTTTGCAAGATAATGATTCTATAAGTAACGATTTAGAAAGACATTTATGATAAACGACGTAAATATAAGGTGCATCGAGAATATATTTAGAATTTATAGACAAAAACGTACCTATTTTGTACTTGTCAAATACGAATTCTAAGAGACGTTCTAAATAATTCAATTGACTGATGAGTAAAAGTCGATGACATATCCGCGCTTTATGTTATACATATACACAATCTATATCAGCGTCTATCGTTGTTGGGAGTCGCGTGCTTATGAACGATTTATCATTAATTCCTGAGACAAGAGAGAAAAAGCAAAAAGGACAAATATCTTTCACATACATAGTTTATATAAACTTAATTAATGAAGTACGCGTCTACTATATTAAATAATAATTTTAATATAAAAGATTGATGACAAAAAAAAAGATATAAAAAGCTTGTCAGTAATAATATCGTTCTTCGTGACTTTGCCTTTGTACAATTTCAGAAATCTGAAGAACTATGAGTAGAAGGAACTAAAAATAACTTACGTTAGATCGTATAAAAGCCTAGTCCCCCATCGTAGTAATAATGCGATTCGGCATGCTATCGCGACGCATTATTGATCGAGGAATATATCGAAGAAAATCGTGAGTCGCTGTTTTCACTTCTTTTAGTGAGGTACATAATTAAAAGTTACGGTCAACACATGTCGCGCGTTAAGATCTTAAGAGAGGTGTGACAAAGTAACTTTATTTTACGCTTATTCATTCATTCTTGATTACATTGTGCGCATTTGCATGCGTGCAATATCACTATAGTAAAAAGCTAATTCATCGGATAAGAATACTCGCGTGAAGCTTGTCTGAGAACTGAACGTAATATCGTGTAACGTTGGACGCGCAAGTTGTTGAAAATCGACAAAAATAAAACGTATGGTAAACAAGATCACAAAACAAAGCGTTGCAATTGCAGTCCCATGCCTGTATATATCTACATCTATTTTAATCGGCGTATGCCGCAACGCAAAACGAACGCAGCCCACGTTTGCAAGGGATATTGCAAGGCTGTTTCGGTATCTCGCATGGATACGGCGAATGTTAGTGGACGGCAATCGGCAGATGAAACTGCAGAGTGCGCAATTCGCTATACCCTTGTCGATATATTCTTCTTCATAACGACCGGGAATCAAACGGATAACATGCTCGATATCGATACAGATGGCCTCTCGAAAAAAAAAAAGAAATGAATGGAATGCAAAATCAAGGCGCACAAATCAGACTTTATCTACAGACACACATACACACACTTATATATAATACATATATATATATATACACATATATATGTTTTTTTAAACATATTACAAATATATCTACTTTTCTCTTTATTAAAAATTGTTTCCAACTTGTACCTAAAGAAATTGACGGGTAACCTGAATTCTAGAATTAAAATACTTCTCATTTAAGAACTAAATTTAGAATAAGTAGATATAGAGAAGTAAGAAATTACGTAGGAAAATGGAATTTGAACAAATGTCACAAAGTTTGAACAAGAGAAAAATGGTTATTTTAATGGTTATATTATTATCTACTCATATATAATTTATAATTATATATCATGTTTCTCTTTCTTTTCTTTTTCTCTTGTAGTAACATAAATAAAATCTATTTACGTTTTATAAGTTACCGACGCTTGTTGATGTCAATCGTGACAATATTGAATTCGTCCTTGATAGACAATTATCGTCACCATCGTGTATCGATCGACAATCGCAACAAACGAACTCTGGCATTAGCGAACCATTCAACACCACGCATATTTGGGGTCAACCGGTATTTTTTTAGAACGCACTTGAAATAAAATAAAATGGTTAGAAGTGAAAAATTTTTATACAATATAAATATATTTTGCAATCTTAAAATAACAAATGTTTTGCAAAAAGTATAACATGCGGATATAAACCGATATTAATTGAACCGAATCAGTACCGTGGTGATGCTTAATATTAATCAATATTACAGTACTAAAACACACACACACACACACATTATGCATATTTCCAATAATTTTTAAATAAATGTTGGTGAATAAAATAATATTTACGGTGTTGCAGAGTTTTTTAAATATATTTATGATAAATATTAATATAAACCACACAATTTATTTTATCATAGTAATTAAATAAAGCAAATAATAGAATATATAAAATATACAAAATACAATATCAAATTTTCGCAAAATTATTTGCATAAATTCCTGCATTTTAATAAACAGAAAAAAATCAATAATAATT
>NW_021849211.1:2399760-2413490 GCF_003651465.1 Formica exsecta
CCACAAAAAAACAATAAAAAAAGCAATATATTTTACAAAATATCTATTTTAATAAACGGGTAAAAATCAATAATAATTTACATACATTTATTTTCTTAATTAATGTATAAATAAATTACTTTTTAGTTAGATAAAAAATTTCCATAAAGAAACAATAAAAGAAGCATTATATTTTACAAAATATCTTTAATATTTTGAAAATAGTACGATAATATTGAATAATCGTAAAGCGAGAAAATTACAATTCCATGAAATATGGAATAAGCACGATACACGGATTATCAGTTATCGTTATGAGAGAATAAGAGCCGTAATTAATATCATATTAAAAGGAAACTATGAATATTTTTTTGTATCGGAACACGCTCTCAACGACTGAGTGGCTGCTGTCCGTACATGGCCAGCCACGCGGCCGAATCACTTAGGCGGCTGTTACCTTTATCTGCTTCGACATAACCAGCAGGCCAGCTCGGGGTCGGAGCTTACCCTAGCGCTTACTACTCGGAGTAGTCACTGGACGTAAGCGTCAGCCCGTTCGCTTTAACGTGATACCACACATAGGCTGACTTGTTCGTCGCTCTCTTTTTCTCTTTCTTTCTTGTTGATCTTCCCGTTCTTCGATTCACCTGCTCTCACGCCAAGCCGTCCGTCCCTACTACGTTCCACAGTGCTCTCCCCTCCCTTCCCGCCCGTATACCTTCCCCCTCTACCGAAATCGATGCTACTCGCGGATCGCGAGTTCAGTCTGCGACTGGCAACCGCGCGTATAACATCGTTTCTTCCTTTTCCTTTCCTCTCGCTCTTTTACCCCTCGCATTTGCTCCTCGCATGTCCGTATCACGCGAATTTGGATAAACATCGAGAGAGAAAAAGCGAGAAACTCAATCGATGACGCGCGTCCTGTGTATCAACTAGGACGATTTTGAGAAGAGAGAAAGAGAGAGAGAGAGAGAGAGAGAAAAGGTGGAAGATAAGGTGGATATAAGATGAGAGCCGATGTCGTGTCGACGATGAATTTTTGCAATCAGATGTTTCGCTCTTGCATCTTTCCGGAGCAATCTTGAGGAGGTTGGATGTTGGATGAACGCGCTATCGCAAGGAATAACAAGGCGCTCCGTTTCTACGCCGGCAGAACTGCTGATTCGGTGAGTAAAAATTGATAAAGTCTCTTGAAATGTCAAGTGCGCGCGTAATGTATATTTGTGATATACGGTATTTTCAAAGGAATGTCGTAAATTACGCTTTCGCGATTCGGTACGCAAAAAAAAAAAAAAAATGTTGTCAAGAACAACCGCTACGAGTGTCTTACATTACATATACAACCGCGTGTCAATTCCAACAATATTCCAGCTTTATATTTTATCATATAAACATTAAAATATCTAAAAACTTTGTTTATAATATCTACAGTATTCGCAGATTTATACGCGCTTTGATTCTTACTCTATTACGTCTAGATAGGATCATTTCTCTTTCTTTTAAATAAAATAAACTCTTTTATAATCTTAAATAAATTTTGAAGGAACTCGCAAAATATATATCGTAGCTTATACAAATATAGAGAACAATTAAAAAATAATATATATTACCAATGAAAGAAAAAAGATTGCCACATCGTTTATATGAAGCAATATCCGTCGTAAGTAGTCGAATGTGCGATTGGTCAGCCTCGGTCGGCTTTACCGTGGACATCTCAGTGACAGTTTCCATTAGGGCGAACCGTAATACCCGGACAAGTCTGCCCATGGTGGTTTCTCTCGCGTGTTCTACCGCAAGAAATTTCATTCCTCTGTCACCCCTGTATATATACCCCGAGATCCTCTCTCTCTCTCTATCTCTCCCCCTCTCTTCCTCTCTCTTTTCGCTCTCTTTCTTCTCAATCGCGATCTCCGCGAACGACGACGCGTTCTCCACGAATACGGTCATACGTACACGGACATACGCGACCCGCCGGAACTTTGTTAATTAATTGCTTCGGAAATATAATCCACGTCGAGTGTAACTAATCAGCGAGAAACTCGGTCGGACGTTGACGGGCATGTTTGCTGCACCTATCACGTAGCGGGATGGAAATGTAATTTGCCAGGATAGAGTTAGCCCCGTTGAATGCCGCGGCCAACCTTCAGCCACCCGTCCCTTTCCTCTCTTCCCCACCCCCTCTCCTCAACGATTCTCTTCCACCCTCCCTCTCCCCTCGATGCCAATCCCGCTTCGAACTATACTCCCCTCGTGCCGCTCATTGATCGCTATTCTGGATTTCGCATGTAAGGATCCAACGGAGCAATCTGTTGTGGAAATACGGTTCTGCACGCGTTCGCCTATCAGTCTGTATTTCGACGAGGGTTGCGCGTATCGGTTAGCAAAGTTACATGTACGTTGTGTTTCGTGCTTCGTGTCGACCTGACAATGTGCGTTTCAAAAATCACATTTTTCATTCCTCTGTCACCCCTGTATATATACCCCGAGATCCTCTCTCTCTCTCTCTCTATCTCTCCCCCTCTCTCCCTCTCTCTTTTCGCTCTCTTTCTTCTCAATCGCGATCTCCGCGAACGACGACGCGTTCTCCACGAATACGGTCATACGTACACGGACATACGCGACCCGCCGGAACTTTGTTAATTAATTGCTTCGGAAATATAATCCACGTCGAGTGTAACTAATCAGCGAGAAACTCGGTCGGACGTTGACGGGCATGTTTGCTGCACCTATCACGTAGCGGGATGGAAATGTAATTTGCCAGGATAGAGTTAGCCCCGTTGAATGCCGCGGCCAACCTTCAGCCACCCGTCCCTTTCCTCTCTTCCCCACCCCCTCTCCTCAACGATTCTCTTCCACCCTCCCTCTCCCCTCGATGCCAATCCCGCTTCGAACTATACTCCCCTCGTGCCGCTCATTGATCGCTATTCTGGATTTCGCATGTAAGGATCCAACGGAGCAATCTGTTGTGGAAATACGGTTCTGCACGCGTTCGCCTATCAGTCTGTATTTCGACGAGGGTTGCGCGTATCGGTTAGCAAAGTTACATGTACGTTGTGTTTCGTGCTTCGTGTCGACCTGACAATGTGCGTTTCAAAAATCACATTTTCTTTCCGAGATATTAAACGAGTTATGTAGGGTAAATTGTTTTAGACCTAGCGAACCGTCTTTCACATCTACAGATTCTTCAATCAATCTAGAATCGTTTTTTTCTTAATCGAGAAACATCATTATTCATCGTAAACTTCAACAATTTTAACATATTAAAATATTTTCTTGTAAATAAAATTCTAAAATTATAGAAATCCGTCTAAATAAAGTTTGCTTGAAGTTTAACAATGTACTTTTTTTACTTCTCGAAAGGCCTTTATTTTCGATCATAAATCTATTCCCTTTTGATCTTTTTCTTAAGAAAAAATTGGCTTCAAAGTAATTGTCAAAGTATGAATAAATGATAGAAAAAATGTAAGGAGAGAATTTTGAGATTCTAACTTATTATTTCACACACATATCTAAAATATATAATGGCGTAGGATATAAAGTGATATGCTAATTAATTAAAGCATAATTCAGATTCGACGTATATTTTAGTCTAACAGTGATTTATATGTATTATATTATAAATCTCAAAATACTAAATTAAAGTTTATTTATAACATGGAGAATTTAATGATATATCATGCAAAGGGATAATTAAAATTGCCAACTGTTGCGGATCTGTTACAATTCACATAAATGCAACGGATATACGTGCTAATATTCATTTAAAATTCAACAGCACGCGTATTAATTACGCACATAATTAGCTCTCTTATAAAGATTCTTTTGCTTCCAGCGGGATCGTTTCCGCGTTTCAATCAATATTAATTCAGACCGAGCTTCATCAACTTCGGTAATGAAATCGATCTTGTTAATGTCGCGAAGTATAAAATTCAGAAAAAATTTCCATCGACAAAACAAACCTTGAGATATCGCCATTTATATTAAAAAGGAAAAAATATACAGACGAATAAATGTAAGCAAAAAATAACTAGCAATGAGCGATGGGAAGTAATCGGACGTGCGTATAGAATAACCGAATGGGAGAGACGAGGGGGAGAAATGCGGAGTTTCGAGGATTACATGAAAACGGTTTCAGTGTCGGATATGTCGACGAATTCGCCGGCTGGTTAAGCCAGCAGTTACGATTAAAAGCCGCGGACTTCCATCGTATCGTCCATTCGCGCGTATGTACAGATACATAGCGAGTTTTCTCGTATAAATTATTTAACATCAAAATGTCGCGAAGAAAATACAAACGAAGACTGCGAGGCTACAATTGTAAATTTACTCGACAAAATAAGGACGCGATAAAAATATTACTACACTCGCGCATATGTATTGTCCTTTAGTCTCGACAGTATCTAGGGACATGTGAACGAAGGGGCGATCAAGATGTCGCGTTTGCGTCGCGAAGAATAAAAGGCACTTCCGAAACAGGTGGACTTGAACACGATATTAAATTGCGACATTTGTACACCCGTGACTGTACATATGTCTGGCCTCAGCATGCGGTATGCGCTATGGCTGTGCGGTAAGGTAATACAAATAGGGGTTGCTCTCGGGCGCGACGCCTGTACGGCGTAGCTTCACGCATCGCTTACTCATTGCTGAACATCCCCCAGTCGTAGTTGGTGCCGCTCTTGGGACACGCGAAATTTACTTTAGCCGCGAGCGAAACTTTAAAGCGGGGACACCGTCTACCGCGGCAAATAGCGTTTCAATCCGTGTCATAGAGCCAGCAACCTAAGTATCTACGTAGTCGCGCATATGTAAACGACCGTGCGCATACATCGATGGCGTTTAATGCCAATGTCACGCCACGGAATGCACAAAGTTTTAAGCTTGTTTCGAATGCAATTTATTGTCATGTATAGCCGCGAATTGTGGCTGATGGTCTATTTAGCGAGTCAGAAAGCGATCCTATTGAAAGTGTGTGACGATATTAAAGCGAACTATGTTTTAAAATCTTTTACATAAAATAAAACGGTGTACGATTGAATGATTGATTTTATTATTGTTATGCGTCTGTTTTTTTTTTTTTTAATGTATATAGATACATCACATTTGGGACTGATTGCGTAGTTTAATATCGAGTTTTAAACTAAATTTATTTTAACACGTAACTGTCAGAGTTGCGTTATACGAGGATACAACGATAACATAATGCCCCGTACAGCGAAATTGCTTTAAAAAAAACTAGGTCATGTGTTGCTACACGTTTATTCATATTTTCCTGCATAAATACATCTCGCATATGAGAAAACGTGCAAAATTGTTTTTTCTTTTTTTTTTTTTTTTTTTTTTTGCGACAAATTTTTCTTTTTTTATACATCTCGCATATGAGAAAACGTGCAAAATTGTTTTTTCTTTTTTTTTTTTTTTTTTGTTATACGGCAAACGTTTCCTCTTTTTTGCGAATATACATAGATATCATTTTGTGGAAAAAACGCAATTCGGCAATTATACGGCATGATGTGCGTTTTATCGCACATATTGCGCGTTTTATCGATGTAATCGTACTCTGCCAATTATCTGAATATTGTTTGCTATGGACATTAATTGAAAAATTAAAAGGTGCAATGGTAGAGATATAATAATTACCTCATTATGTACAGTTTCATCCGTGATATTTTTGTTTTTTTAATTAATTTGCAATTTATGAAAATGTTTGCGAACAAGCATGTTTGCAAGCCAAACAAAATTAGCATTTGTTGTATTTTCCTTGAGTATCATGGATACGCTGATGGCTTGAAAAAGCAAAGTTATCTAATAATTTCAGGCATTCGAACGTATTGATTACGACGCCATAGTTTTTTATCTCGATGTTATTTAATTATTTTCTCGAAATGTTATACTCACACATAAAGTAAATTTGACCACGTGCCAATTCGGTTTTGCAGAAATAACGGACGCCATCTGTTGCGTCCATCGATTTACAATGCCTGGCGATCATTACTGACAAGGCACGTGGAGTTTATTGTTCCAGCAAATAAAATTCAATATCGTCAAGACGGCATTTTGTTAATCGGTTACAATCGATATAGCCAAATAAATTTTGTCGAATCTCATTCGCCGTTATTTTATTCGCATAATTTCCGTGCGCCTGTATTTTTGCCAAAACAACAATCAACAAGAAACGTCCGCAAGAGCTCACGATTAAAACGTGTAAATAACTGCGTAAATAAATACTGACCGGTCGTGACTCGTATGCTCTGCCAGTCTGACAAACACGGTTTCTAACTACTGCGATAACTAGCGCAGTTCATTTCGTTTGAGCGTAAATATCCAGATATTGTGCTTACTAACATAATACGCGGAACACTGCGTTCTATCCCTAATTATTAATATTGCCTTTTAATACATCGACCACGCGTTAGGATTATTATTTTTATTATACAAAAGTTCTACAGTACCTATTATAAACCGATTATGCTATTAATCGTTGAATTAATTCCTTAAACCAAGTTAAACATTTAAGCTATCAATTAATGTAACGAATAGGAAAAAAGAAAAGAGAGGGGAGAGAGAAAGAAAGAAAGAGAAAAAAAACAGTAATCTAATTCTTAAATTATTTAAAAAAAAAGATTGCTATATTTAATTATGATCGAATAGAATCGCCAAAAAGTTCGCTAAATAACCTACGAAAATTTTAATTTCTTTGTTGGTTAAAAAAATATAATTGTTTAAGCTATTAACCACATAAAACTGCCCGTCCTATCTTTAAAACTAAATATAATACCCATTACACTTAATGCGACTTAGGGACTATTCGTATAGGAATTAAGATGATTAAATTTTAAGTAGCTTGACATCCCCAAAGCGGATAATGAATAGGAAATGTTTTGTTCCCGTAGTTGATAACGATGTCGATTCTCGATTTCCGTCCATATTACTTCCTTATCCATCGATCAAGAGCTTGACGATGATTAGTTCGACTCTCAAGTCATTAGTGCGCTTCGAGGCAACAAGCAGTCGAGCTTTTCCATTATTCGTGACACGTACGGCTATCCCTTGGTTTTCATTTTCCGATCTATTTATTGCTATTTTCTTTGTTCTCATCAGAAGTTTAGTGCGACAAGATTAGATCGATGAAAGTTAACAAACTCCTCTCATCGCTTGTTGTACCACCAATAAATTCATTATATATACCAGTACCTTTTAAATACTGTTATACTATGTTACGTGTCCAATTTGCATATTTAATAATTTAGCCATTTTTACAATTAAATGGTTTCTAAGAAAATCGCAACTTTAACAATGAAAAGTTATGTGATTGTTTTTTGTGTTTGTTTATTTATTTATATTGTAAATTAATTAAAATTAAATAGGAAAATTAGTTAGTAAAATATAATATTATAGATAATTAGTAAAATATAATATAATAGTTAATTAATAAAATCAAATAGTTAGTAGAATTGATTCCATTTTTTATTTCAACTTTCTAATTTTTCCTACGCCCTTTGCGTGAAGACATTAAATTTAATTTCTAAAAATTATTAGGTCTCACAAATGTAATAATAACAAGAATAATTTGTTAATTTGTTAAGTGGGTACAATGTACAGCATGCAAAGGCGAGTTTGACCAGCAAGATTATGGCTAGATAGATGGATCTACGTCTAAGTTGCTCTGCGCCCGACAGACAAAGCCTTTGTTCAAGAGGTCAGACTTTGGAAAACTGTCTTATCGATATACGTGTACTGTAATAAGGGTTTAAGATCCGCTAGAAGCCCACGCCGAGGTTGTTAAACTTCAAAGCTTGCGAACTAGAAGTGCCCGTCTGTCTTAAAGCTGTTCCACGATACTAGACTATCATTCGACTCTCTTGTAGATCAACGCGATGTTCCAGCAAAATGACCTGCGAAATTAGAGTCACAAGTCTCTTATCTACGTCGTTACCTATGTAATGTACGCTCGTTGCATCTGTTGTCAACTGTTCTCGATGTAGTTGCCTTTATATTGTACAAGAATCATAACTAGCGTTTGTTATACGGTGAATCGCAGATCGTCTCGATGAACGTGACCTTATACGAGACAATAATCGACATAATGCAAAACGTAATAATCGTGACAATTCGAACAACTACCGAGTATCGCAATATACATGTGATAAGACGGGCTTCCGTTGCATGGAATCAACTCGTGTTCCACTTTCCGCGTAAGTTGGAAGCTCCGTGTAGGATGAATCGAGTAATAGCGGCTCAAGACAGGCTTCGAGCTCGCTCGAGAATGTCGAACTTCCGTACTTGGGGCCGGCGATCGTCTGCCTCGTTAAAGTCGTACGACGTTATCCCCGATATCCACTTATGTCGGAAAACATAATGGCACCTCGCAACCGCAAAACAGTCCGCGAACTCGCACGTTGACGTGCAAAACTCGCAAGAGAGAGAGAGAGAGAGAGAGAGAGAAAGAGAGAGAGGGAGAGGGAGCAAGAGAATTACCTGCTAAATTCAATATAAATGTTTCATATAACTGCCATGCAGAGTTGTTTGTGTAAGCAGAAAAATACGCGATATCGCTCGCGATTATTTTCAACGGACAAAATTTCATCAAGTGGGTATTC
This sequence comes from Formica exsecta, assembly GCF_003651465.1. Classification (NCBI taxonomy): domain Eukaryota; kingdom Metazoa; phylum Arthropoda; class Insecta; order Hymenoptera; family Formicidae; genus Formica; species Formica exsecta. Next base: position 2,408,340 of record NW_021849211.1, read on the forward strand.
TCTACGTGTGTTTATATAAGTTATTTATTTTAAAAAGCGATGTAGAGAGAGAAGGAGAGAGAGAGAGAGAGAAAGTTGAATTTTCAAACTCTTGTTAAAATCCATATATCCATTTAAATCAACAACGGTATTCGAAAATTATAACATTTTAAAGTTCTACATTTATATATACATGTATACAATCTCACTTTAATTTTTTTTAATTAATTATAAAAAATTTAAATAATATTGTGCATTATTTTTTGCTGACAAAATTTTATTGACTTTAAATTTGAATAAATTTTTATTATATCTTTTATATACTATATACTATTAATTTTATTTAAAATATTTCACTTAATATTTACTGTTTGTTAATATATATGGATTTCTATAGTACTGTAATGGAAAACATAAATAGAAAAACTCTCAATTGGATACATTCAGGATAGAATATTTGTAAGCGTTTTACTCATACCTAATCGTGTTTGAACAATGTCTGCTTTCAATTAGATGTAGAATGGTCCAGCTAAATTGCTTTCTAACACGTAGATACAGCCATGCATTTACTTTCAAGCAAGACATTAAAGTGACATAAAGGATCATTTCCTTCTATTGCTCGCGTACATTGACACTTGTGAATACACGTCAGACTGATCTGACCAATGTCCAACACCTCCATTATTTTTGAACAACTTGACTCTATTTGTAGACATATATATATAGAGTAGTATATGAAATATATGAGGTAGATGAGAGAAAGGAAAAGAGAGAGAGAGAAAGAGAAACAAAAAATTCGGAAAAGCGAACGTATTGAATACATGACATGATTATAAATAACAATTCCATATTTGTGAGTTTGTTATTTGATGGTTATCTTATGAGCAATGATATTATTTCATGAGAAATTTTACATTTATTAAATTTGATTCTAAATTTTAAACATTTTTTGTACAACATATTTTAATATATTTTAATATTAAAAAATTAAATAAAATATAAAGTTTAAATTTTTAATGTATTATATCTGGCGCACATTACTTACACTCCATATATAAACAGCACAGAGTTTAATTTGTATAAAACAATTTCTGATTTAATGTGCAAAACTACGCATAAATATTTATATTAAATACATTTATAACAGTTCTATTCAATATTATATATAGCATTTATTCTTTTTTTAATTTGATTAATATTTTTAATTAAAAATATGGGAACAATGTGTTTAAAATGACATTTTTATTTTTGTTAGTTTTTCGAGTGTATATATATTTAATAGATAGAAAAAAATTTGAAATAAGTATAATAATTCTAAGGTCTATGTATTGTGTAATAATAATTTTCGTAATGATAACGTTACATGATCGATAGCACATATTTATATGCGGTAATGATATTATATAAATAATTCTCAGCTGCCGGCTATAATGTAATAAATTAATTAGTCGATGCGAGATGGATGAGCAAAGGATAAAGGCCTTCCTCATAAGTTTAATGGGCAATGACGCGCGATAAGATTATCGGAATAATGTAACGTGAAATTGCATTAAATTTAACTCGATATTCCTCGTGCTGAAAAATGCTTGAATCATATCGGTGAATCGCGCAACGCTAATGCCCCTTTTTCCCATCCCCTCTGAAAACTCGGCGCAAGGAAATATTTCACGGCTGACGCGAAAGTATTGGTCGGCGGAACTTAATTTTATTAGCAATCTAGAGAGAATACGCTGCGCCGGCAAAAAACGCTCACGCAGCCGCGGAAATCGGCGGACATGAATCTGCATTAACTAAATACGCCGAAGCCGATTTAATTTTAGTTACGAGTGCAAAATAATTGTTTTGGTCGGGGGTAGAGAGATAAAATCTATACCTGAAACACATAATTTTGTCCCGAAAACGGGGAAAAAGAAAGTAAATGTATCATATGAATTGTACAACACTTTCTTGCCTTTGCAAAATTTTATCTCATTTAAACATCTTCCTATAACAATATCGGGTAAAAAAAATAATGATATATATAAAACTCGAGGAATATTATTTTTTGCTAACACAAATTAAATTTTCATAATTGGTTTATTCTTTTCGAATGTTCGAATTTAATTTGCGATATAGAAATATTTTATCATCGCTATTAGTGCCATTAGCGTAAAGTTTATAGAGATCGTAATTTTCCACTAAATGCTTATTTAGTATTTCGCTTTAGCTTTCTGATCTTTGCTTTAAGACAGATCTTTAGACTATTAATATCATGCGCTTGTAAAAGTTTCTGTACATCTTATGAATCGTTTATATCAACAGTTGTCTTTTGCGTCAGGGTCTTATTAGAGATCTTTCTTAAATAGCTACGGATAAATAATCATCAAAAATAGCGGTTACTTGACAAAATAGAAAGTATAGTGCAGTCAACTATAAGTATACTGCACTGTAAATAGTATAAAGTTTCATTGAAAAGACTTAATTAGTAGCTAATTTTTCAGTGAAATCTTACTGCTATAATCAATAAAACACACATATACGTAAGACGGAGGAGCAAAGTGTGAGTTCTTTCACTGAAAATCAGTGAGATACTCATTGACCTTCGGTGAAGTCTTGTCACTACTTTAATTAGTAACATTTTCAAAGAGGAAAAGTATCCGAATGTTTGCGGCTAAAACTCAGTGATTAGGTGGAAATTAGCTAATTAGAAACTCGATATCGATATCGTGAAACAAGATAGTAACAAGCTGTAATATGTGACGCGATCGCCTTGGTAAAGTAAACCGTCTTCGATGTTATATGATCCTCGAGACGTTTCTGGAGCAGGTTCTTCGTAAAATCTCGCGCGAAACGTTCCATATATACGGGGCAAAAGCCAGCCTCGGTTGCTCCTTCGAGTTCTTCACGCCCGAAGAAGATGGATCCGATATCATCCTCGGGCAATCACGCCGCGGCGCGAAATCTGCAGCGGCCTTATCGGCAGCAATATCCAACGCCGAGGCCAAAGAATCACGATAGTCGGATACGATCGATCGCGGACTGGCCATCGGAAACAATCTGATAAAATAGTAAAACGTAAAAGTCGAATGTTGAATGAAATCCTTCGGCCGGACTTTGTGCCTGGGTGGATGCGCTCTACAACCGCGACGGCAATCAGGATATAAAAATACTATCAGCTATCATATGTCACCTAGATAGTTTTATCTTTTATGTATCACGTAGTACGACACAGAATAAAGAATATATATATATATATATATACGCATGCTTATATAAAAATTTTTATCTGATCTTGTGAAGTATTATATCCGTGTGTTTAAAGTACAAAATTTTTCGTATATTTTAACTATCTACGGGCGCTTGTATTATTCCAATGTTTAAATTTGCCATCAAAAAGGAGTTCAATAAACAACAATGCAAACAATAAGAAAGAAAGAAAGAAACCTGTCATTGTACTTAACGCAATTAAGAAAGATACTTAGAAAAATACTTAGCGTTATTTTTCGATGTAAAAAACTAAAAATATCAATTTAAAAATATTTTTTTAGTTTGAATAATTCGATTCCCGATTCAGCGATTTCGCCCCGATATTTTTCTCGCCTTTATTTCTTCAAGGACGTAAAAAGGGAATATTACAAATCTCGAATTGAGATTTATTAATACTCTTGGTATAAGACCAAGAAAATTTCGTGCCCTGGGCACGGTATAATTAGCTTCATATAAAAATTTATTTTTTATGAATCTGACTTGGTACCATCCGCGTTCGGCTCTTATTCGCGAATTTTTAAGTTGTGAATAATTCAAGTAACCGATTTTAAAATGGAGCGTATTGAACCCGTTTTACCTTAACCCACGGCCGATCGATGTTCGGCAAAATCGTACCCGAATATGGAATAGCTTATCGAGCTCGCAGAACAACAATTGCTCCGAGAGAATCGTGCATCGAACAAATATTGCCTTATAGAAAAATACTATTTCACTTTTGAGGAAGCCAGGATAAATCTTTTTCAAAATAAAATTTCCGCTCTAAAAAGCGGCCTTGCTACTTGTATCGATGAAAAGGACAGCAAGAAATCAATGCATTGAAGATGTCACGCATCTTTTTAAAGTGTCGGAATGCACATAAAATGAATTTCGTAAAATTCGTGCGCTTTTGAAACATCTTTTTCATTACTGGCGATACTTTATCGACAAGAACAAAATCCTATTTCATGCAGGATCAACTCGAAAGCCCCAATAAATTTTGTAGAAAAAAAACCAGACGGTCTAATTGGCTGGAAAGAAACATAGATTCGATCGCACGTTGTGCGTTTCTGACGTGCAAAACTGGACGGACAATGGGATGCTAAGCCGCGTCTATATGTGCAGGCGCGTGCGTTACTTTCTCTGGCGCGCACAAGCGTTGTGGATTATCCCTGCTGCGAAAAGTAACACGAAGGTAATTTGATGTCTCGCAACGTCGCTTAATCCGACATGGACGATGACGAGGAGCGTTGCGCCTCTTACAGGAGTTCAAGCGGCACTTTAGGCGAATTTAGCATTTGGAGAAGTTCTCCAAACTTTAAATTCGATGTACCGCTACTAGTATCCGCCCGAGAAAATGTAATAATATGCAATAACGAAATTCCCCCAACCAGCCGCCTGACACGAACTGCCGCCCATAGTATTACAGCGATGATATAAATTTCCTCGAATTTCTTCTCAAGGACAAAGTAAAAAGAAGAAAGGAAAACTTATATCACATATAATTATGCTGCCGTAATATAATATAACAAATAATATTACACACAAATGCAATATAATAGGTACGATAAAAAAATTAAAAATTCAGATTACGTCATAAAACAATTTTAAAACAAAATTACTCTCTCTTTCTTTTTCTCTCAATGCAAACTAAACGATATATAATGCAAAATAAACAATATATATTACGAATAGAAAGCCAGCTTGTTTAAAGTTCATAAGCGATTTAACAGATATTAAATCAAGCTTAAGCAATTAATTTCACACATCAATTTGTATTGACAAACGAATTGATGTGTGAAAGTTTTAATTGCAATTTATAAATATTAATCTGTAATATCTAATTTGATGTTTTTAATCAGATATTTACACATATAAATTATATATATATATATATATTTATATACATATATAAAATGGCCGACAAAGATATAGTTTCTGGGAATGTAC
>NW_021849211.1:2414326-2421885 GCF_003651465.1 Formica exsecta
TATTTATATTTATATTTATATATATTATTGAATTAATTAAACGGAAAGTTGGTACAAAAATAGGAGGTCAACAGTCTAAAATTGTCTAACTATTTTTAACACCAACTACGTGAATTTAACATATCGGCGAGGCGGCGATGATATGAAAACTTTAAATTTAATATACGCCTGTCTCGCCTGACTATTTCATATGATCGTAGATAAAAATAATTCTGCAAATGGATGTTTGAATGCAAAATAAGATATTACAGAGATGTGTCTATGCTCTCTATCTATGTAAAGTAATAATATATTTCATATAAAAAACTTATATTTGAAATTAATTGACAACATTACCAAAGTTTTGACGTGACGTACTTTCATGTTTTACTAATTGAACTAAAAGCAAAATTATAATATATGTCAAAATAACAGGCGATATGTAAACATTTAATGGTGTCAAGTCATTTTTCAATGATTGTTTAATAATTAATAGTGTTCAAAATTAAAAACACACGTTTTTTGTGTAAATTCGATTTTGCACTTTCAAAATTTGATTGAAATCTTTGACGAATATAATAAACGCGTGTCTCAAATAATTTTCGCACAATTTCTGACAAAGATAGCGATTAACAACAAGGAAGCTTATATGAAGTATTTATCGCATGCGGGGTAGATAACGCGGAAACTGACGGAGTACTAATTCGATGTTTCATAGCAGCTCTAATCTGACGGAAGGAAGAGCCGTCGCGCCTTCCGGGAGTTAAGCGCCAGTTAGACGTACTTAACATCCGTGGGACTACTCGTCGAAACTTTAAACTCGATTTCAACCGCGCTAGTCACCGCGAAATTTGTTCGCCGATCGTCTTTCGACTAACTCGGGCTCCACTGGCGTGATAACGATCGATTGCCGAGGTTTCTCGTTTGCGTAGATTTCTCGGGAAACGTAAATTTCCTCCTGTTTGTGTAACAGCATTACGTAACGAATTACTGCATAATCATTTTATAATATTCTTACAAATAATCTTATAATTAATATAAGCGAAAATAATGATATTTTTTCCAATGTAAATCAGAAACATTTTTTGTAATACTACTCTTATTTTCATAATAATTTGCATTTATAATTACGTACCCGTAATATAACATTACTGTACGATAATTACTTTGGAAATACAAAGAAAATACGCTTGTGCATATACGGCTACATGATGCATGGGATTAATTATACATATTATAGATATAATAGTATATATAATTTAGTCTATATTATCAGATAAAGATTTTTAATCAAATGTTTCATCAATGTTACATTACTATTGAATTATATATTTTATTTTCAAATTATTTAACAAGTCATTACACATTATTGAACATTGTATTTTTAATTTGAAATATTATATAGGAACTTTTTTATGCACAATAATAATAGAGGAATTTAATCACATCAAGATGATACGAATTAAAAAGGAAATTGTCACGTATATATATATATATATATAATATTTCTAATCATTTACTGGAGGATTTCTGTTTTTTTTTCTCGATATTGCCGCTGATCATTTATCCGACTAAATTTCAAACGATTAAGCCTCTGTAAGTGACGGGCACAAATTGAGATCCATATTTAGAGGCGCATAACTCCCGTGAGATTAATCATCCGCGCACGGACGTGGAAACGCTGGAAAAGTGCGTGGGGAAAAGTAAATAGTCATAACGGGATACTTTGTACGAATTACGCGGCTTCTGACGTGAACTAATGGCACTGGCAAGCGCCGAACCATGCAGACCCTTCCGCCTCAACACCGGCGTATACCGCCTTTTCTTTCTCGGTTTTAATCTCGTAGACCCATAATGACGTCTGCAAAGACGTAATGTTCATTACTACCATGGAGGAAAATACTTTGAAAGTCGGCACTTTTAGAGCGATATCGCGAGAAAAATGCGCGAAAATACTTATCTCCTCAGAGAGAACTCCACGACTCGCATTCCTCTCTCAATCGTAATCTCGTAAGACATAAGGTGCCTGGATCTTGCAAGGCGTCTTGATTATCACTCTGAGAATTCCACTTTTTGATATAGATACTATTAGCGCGATGATAATTATCGATTTTGATATATAAGTCTCTGAAAAGTCAAACTGATCAATTCTACTTTTTGTAATTTCTTAATTTTACTACTAGAATATATCAGTATTTAAAAAATGGAATTGAATTAGTTTAGCTTCTCTGAGAGACTCATATATTTGTTCGATATCAATATAACTCAAACAATATTATTAACATCTCTTTTTACAAACATAATATATCTATTGATCTTTCCCAAAATATTTCTTTCTGCGTAGAATAAACTTATGTAACATAATTGATGATAAAAAGTCCACAAAGCATAATGAAAAAATACTGATTTATACCCAGAAAGATTACGATATCATATCCTCTTATATTTTATATCTCTCCCTTACATCATACTCTTTTATCTTGATATTTTTATAATATTGTACAATTAAAAATATCTTACTAATTATTTTCAAAATTGAAACGGAGGTTTCTACTAGAAGATAAATATTTTCGTTGATTACAGCCATGCCACTGACACGTGCTATTACAGTTTATACTAGCGATTAGCAAAGTAATTCCCGAAATTAATTATACCGGGCTGAAAACGGGGAATCGCGCGGTGGAGAGGAGAAGGGAGAGAAAAACATCGTGGAGGACGGGGAAAAATTAATGGCCTCGTAACGGTATAATCTGCGGTTTTTGCCGTTGAAGTTATAGGTCAGTTTTGTAATACGAACGATGGTCAATTTAAGAAAACGCGCTACGTCGAAAATCCTGCGCTTAGCACCCGGTAATGTTTAAGGATTACTCCTTACTACCGAGCATTAATTTGTTGTTTATATAAAAAAAAAAAAACGGGAAAGAAAGAAATTAATTAAAAAACTGTATTAAGCATATTCACAAATATAAAACAAAAACCGAAAGAAATCTTTTCCTCGCACTCAGCAACGTAGTTTGGCTGCTCGTGCGAGAATTCTCGCCGATTATGTTTGTGTAATTGGCACCATCAGCGCGCGGTTTATATACTCTTATTAATTACTTCTGTAATTAATTACGTGGGAAAAGCAAAGTTGAAATGGTGGTTAGAGACGGATAACAATAATGAATTGTTTTGTGGCATTGTAAAATAAAATCAAGGCAGATTTAATGTTGGATAACGTATCATAAGAGTTTTACTTACGTTATATTGATTAATGGAATCTATAATATTTCACATTGAGAGAGAGAGAGAGAGAGAGAGAGATCGAAAAAATGTTAAATATTCTTAAAAAGAATAATATATACAGAGCAAAAGCAAAATTCTTTCTAAAACACTCGTTACAAAATTCTTTCTCAAGCATTCTATTGACCGAGTTTTTTAATAGAAACAACTTTTGTATACCTTTCTCGGTAGAATGAACGGCTTTCTGAAATACCGCGATAAAACTAATGGATTTCGAACATCTCGAGAAAGGAGGACAGCAACTCTTTTTAAAAAGTTTGATAAGCTGACCGGAGTTCTATAAAAATGTCAATTTATATGCAGTTTTTTTGCGGAGTGTTAATATATTTCAAATAAAAAATACGAAATGGCAAAATAAAGAAAATATTTGAAATTATATAAACATCGCAAGACTATCACATTATAATTTAACAAAATATTGCTTTACATAATTATTTACCCTCTTATCTACCTTTCATTGTATGTTTTCATGAGAACTGAAAGAGTTCTATCTAAACTTTTCACATATTTTTAATCTTGATGTAAATACATTATAAATATATGCACAAGAAACTGCAATAAATGAGATAATGTATGCCATTGTTTAGGTGTAGAATGTATTATCTTCTTCCATTAGAGTAAATGTAATAAATATTTTGAAGATAGTATATAATTATAATAATATACTTTCTAATTCCGCAAGTGTTTCCTCCTTCCTGCCTTCCTGTCTTCTCTATCCGAATTTCATTCTTGTAATTAATCATGGTTAGAAATATCTATGCGCCAGAGATCCCCAAATTTCATACACGTTATTCTATAATGAGAAAATGACCACGGAATACCCGGAATAATTGGCGAAATTCCTTGCAGATTTTCGAGTGAGATTAATTACTGTGTTATTATTGCTCTGACATATTTTTATTTAATTCAAGCTTATGCATATTCGGAGAGAGTCGAATAAATTACTGAATATTCTAGTTTGTATTCCTTATTTATACGGTGTCAAACACTTGCACAAATCTTGCATTCTTTTGGAAAAGTTATCGTAATGATTTTTTTAATATATTTTTATGGATACGTTTCGAATATTTTCGCTTATTGTTAATCGGTTTAATTGACCCCTCAATACTGAACCCAGTGTTTTATCTGAACGTACCATGCACATCGAAGGGCATCGTAACACGAATTCTCTTGCCGAGACATGAATTTCAACTGATGATAATCGCACTAATTACGCACGCAAAACTCGTGAAGTTGATCAGACTCTGAAAAGAAATGGACGTTGCGATATCAACATATTATTCTGGCCGCATTGCCAGCCGTGATCTTTCATCTCGTCCTGTTTTTATCGCATTATTCTATTTTTATATTTTCTTGCAGAGAATAAAAGAGAATAAGAAATAGAGTATGACAAAAAGAGAAAACTTTAGCTTTGACTATAAATAAATATATATTTTTTAAATCGTAATACGAGCAAATAAAACATGAGAGATCGCACACGCTTATTTGCCTATAATTGAATGGAACACGTTAACATGAAACTTGCAAAATTTAAGGAAAAGAAAAGCGACTATGAAATATGGCATTTTCATTTTCGCGTAATTAGATTTTCAATTCTGCATAGTAGTAAAAAATTCATCGCATGAGGGCTTGTGACCTCGCGAATAAAATGTAAGTGCGTGGATGAAAGTAAATAGGATTTGCGCGATACCATTTGCAGTACTAAAGCAATGCTTTACAAAGAGGCACAATTCATGACATTGACAAATGACGCAAGAATAGGTATTCCTGCGTTCGTTGGTATCTCTTTCGCGTACCTTGTAGCACTTCGTGCTTTCCTATCATCGAATAAAGTAGCGACACTGGCAACTGAAATCTTATTAATATTCATGATACGAGAGAGATGTATATCTATGCTTTTATATAAATTTGGGGAATATATACATATATTATAATAGCAAATTTTTTTTTTTTTGATTGTGCGACCTGAAACAATTCAAGAATGATGCAATACAAAAGAAAATGTCTACACTTTTTATGCCATAAACACACACACGTGTGCAATTATAAAAATGTAAAAAAAAAACATTGATTTAAAGGGCTATTATAATTGATCTTGCGACATTAGGATTTCTATTTCTTGCAAGCCGAAAGAATCTCGTAATAGGACGCGAGAAGTCTGACAGAAAAATCACACGAGTAAAAATAAATAGAACTAAATTAAGGGGATCGCTTTAACCATCATTGTGATATTCTGAAAAGAGGCGTAGGTCGTGACATTGACGAATGGAGTAGAAAAGCGCTTCTGTGCCCTTCGTTCTTTCGCTTTCTCCCTCGTTTCCTTACGCGGCTCCCGCGTCCTCTCTTCGTTTCACCATTATGCTACATAATTTAGTGCTAACGTCGCGGTAGTGGTGATGGTGGTGGTGGTAGTGGTAGGTACACTACCATTGGCAGCGGCAGACCACTGCCACCCCACCGTCGAGTTTAACCGCTAAGAACTGCGGCCAGGAGCGAGTCGGCGTAAGGGAGGAAACTTGAGGTCGACGGAGGAACCTTTGATCCTGTGCAACCCTCACGAACTCGATCATTGTATTTGTATTGCTGTGAGAAGTGGGACACCAAAAAAAAAAAAGCTCCTCCTGCTCTATTTCACCCTCCACCAGTCTCGCAGCGCCACAATTGTGGGTTTGCTTTCAGCGTTTCGGTTCCCTTGATACGACTGTTTCCAACCAACTTCACATTTTGTTTGTCACGAAAATAGAGGATGTCTCTTATCTTTCTAGGTTAATTTGCTTTTTCAGTTATTTATTTTAGTCACACATGACAAACATGATCACGATTTCGTTGGTCATTGCAGCATGTACGTCATATTACAATATATGTATTATTTTCATATTTATTATCTTCCATAAAATACCAAAAGACATATTTTTAGAACAAAGCTACAAAAAAAAAAAAATTAAAATATTTCCGGTTATTTATGATATATGAGCTTTGTCCGTAATACTTTTATATAAAAATTATTAAATGCAAAAATATTAATATTTTTTAATATTTTTTAATAATTAAATATTATGATCTTTCTTGCATATATAAATTTATATTAGTATGCATTGTTGTAATTTTTAAAAAAGTTGGTATATTTGAATAATATAAAAACTTGTTACAAAATCGCATAATTAATCAATTAAAATCATAGTTTTGTTGCTATGGCCGACATCAATATCCTTGCTTTATTATTGTTGATAATATTTCTCGAGTAATCTAAAAGTATGCCATGCATTCAGTCTCAAGTATTCTAGCCAATAATCTGAAGCATTGCACTGCTTTCAAGGCGAAAATATTCATTCATATTTCATGGGAAGATGAAAACTTATATCTATCGCGTATACCATGTTTTAGCGATAAAAGCAATCATCTAAAAAACGCCCTAACAGTATACCATAAAAACGTGATAAACGACATTAACATTCGAGCACCTACTTGGATGTACTGAGCTTGACAGACACACATGGCAGATAAACGACTTTTCCTTTCTAAAAGAAATATATAAAATGCTGTCACACAAGCAGAATGCTAACATTAGAGAATTTAATTACGTGGAAACAAATTTGTTCAAATATACTGTCGTGAAAAATGTGTTTAAAATAAATTAACGCACAGATGTATCTCATCCGACCTTTACGCCTTTAATAAATCACATGTCTCTCTCTCTCTCTCTCTCTCTCTCTCTTCTTTTAAAGGTGAAAGAATATACATTTCTCGTCTGTTTGCCCAGAGCGACATTTTTAACGTAGTTTATTAACTGATTCTACAAGAGTTTGTTCATCCGTGTTAATCGTTGTGTATCGCTACAACGATATGACTAAAGGTAGAAAATATTGGCCGATTTTCAGCGGGAATATTTAGTGGTCCTTCGACCGCTTACCGAAGTTTCCTCGCAGTTTGGGGTTGTGGCTGATACTTTATCGTGTAACAAATGGCAGTCCGATCGTACGTAAACATTTCAACCTCCCATGCCGCAGAATTGATAGTGTTACAGAGTATCGCGGTCGCAGCTGCGCTCTTCGCCTCTCGAGATACGGAATTAATAGAGCGGCACGTAGCGAAATATTCATCGAACCATACTAACTCACTATATTCTCTTCCCGCGCTTCTTCTCTCTTCGCATTCACCGTCGAAACTTAATTTATACACGTGTCAAAAGATCAAATGTCTCTACCCCTTTTCCTTCTCTCTTTCTCTTATATAAGTCTGTTTAATAGAAAATACATTTTATTTCTCGTGTATGGTGAAAATTGGATAAGTCGATGAAA
>NW_021849211.1:2422089-2445544 GCF_003651465.1 Formica exsecta
CGTGTAGGGTGAAAATTGGATAACTCGGTGAACCTGGCTTTGAGCGCGCGCGTGCACGAGCACTGAATATCGCAACTTCGTATTTTGATCGTAGAAGGTAACACAATTTACGTTACTTCTGCAACACTTAGTTAACTGCCTTTACGTGACTTTCTGCAGCGTCGAACGACTTAAATCCCGGCTTTCAAATAGGATTTATTAATTATATCGGAGTCGCGATATCACGGTCATGCTCGCCCAGCGAGACGAAGATTTTCCTCGGATATTGCTGTTGCTGCTACTGCGCGATCAACGCGGAGAACGTTGACCGAGCAGCGTCGATCGCTCCTTCACCCTTTTCGTTCATATTCCTCCATGGCGGCGGATAATATAATGTACGGTATATAGGGGACCGCACTTACGCGTTCACGCGTGGAACCGAGAAACAAGAAGCGGCGCCGAACCGATTTGCTCGATCGAATGTAAACAATGTTCAATCGACGTGGCTCGTCGCTTCCTGCCGTCGTCGTGCTCGTAGTCGTCCCCGTCATTGTCGTCGACGATTATGCAGCCCCTCTTCGATGTGCACTTCTCTACCTTTTCCGTGCAGCTCATCTGTGAAAGCAGGAAAAGAGGACGAAACGACGTCCAATAGTCAAAGTCGCATTTGCCAAATAGTCGCCCATTTCACGAAGAAAAGCTCGGAACATTTATCATTATTTGACGTAATGGCAGAATACTTTTTCGCGATTAGTTAGATATTTTCTTGTACGTATATTCGATTCGATAAATTTCATCATTATAATTTATCATCAAATTCTATTCTCGAATTAACTTGGTACATAATTATTAATCGAGACGCGCGTATAAACAATTAAATTAGACGTTTTCTTATAATAAGAGAGGTCGCATGATTCATAAACAATTATAGAGTTTATTTAAATCCACAGAATAATGCATATGGCGATCGTCTCCCGAAAGAATAGTCTGTAACATTTTTGAAATACATTATTTAAAACCGCAATACACTCATGTATATCTGCTAACAGTTGAATGTGTTCGCGCAACTACGAGAGTTTCGACGAAAAGTTCTTGAAGGCAGAATGTGATGGAACGTTGATGGGAAGGAAAAAGCACGAGGGAAGAGAAAAAGAGAACGACACAAGGAAAAAAGAGGGAGAGAGAGAGAGAGAGAGAGAGAGAAAGAGAAAATAAATGAAAGAAAGGGGGAAGGGGTGAAAACGGAGGAGGAGAAAGAGGGATATTGGACTTTTAGCACTGAGTGGTCCTTAAAAAAAGAGGCAGAGCCATATACGCGATGCCCACTTGCTGCGATGAAACGTCAGGAGCCGAAACTGCAGCTGCAACTCGTGGGGAAAAAAAGCGTGCGCGATGTACTCGTAACTACAGCGACGATAATGCCACTCCGCGAATGCATCCAAAGAGAACTGACGAAGCGTCAGAATTTCAAAAGCCGCTTCTGACTGAAATACGTTGCGGCGAATCGCGTTCCCGTTTCTTTATATTCCCCCCTTTTTTTTGTGACGTTCTCCCTGTCCCATTCCCCCCTCCCCCCTCCCCCTATCTCTTTTTCTCTGCCACCCTGTCGTACAGTACGCCCTGCCACCTGCGTCGCGCTTTTTTTCAAAGTGGAAATGCACTTACACGTATATCCGTATGTATTCCGCGTGCGAACATATTGCATGCTCGACCGAGTGACGAAATGGACACAAGTGAGAGGAGACGGAGGAGAGGTACACCAGAAAGTGGTATGTCGCTTTTATTCCCGGTTCCGTTAAATTGGAACGGATATCTCTCGTCCGTCCAATTGATTTTTGGAAAGAATTCGCGTAAAGAAAGGCGGGCTTTTTGGCCCGATGGGAGAGACCGACGAAACGAAATATTTTGCACGATAATTTTGTTTTACTTTAGCTTCAACGCGATTTTCAGCACGCATGTAGAGCACAGGAACATTCGTTTACGGCAATCAATAGCAATTTGAGAGAGAGACAGGATTGTAAAAGTACGATCGGTGAGAAGAATTCTCACTTATTTCTTCTTATTGGCGTTTGTGTGTTTTATTCCCATTTATTCGTGGCGCGGCTCTCTTGAGCACGCAGCAGCAACACAATTTCGTAGACAAAAATAACAACGAGCGCTATTTCACGCTCCTCACTTTTGTAGCGTTGCAACGAGTTTATTCCTTTCGCCGTGAGAATACTTCAAACATCCAGCGGAACTTAATTCTTTTTCACCCGTATACAACCAACCGTCTATAAAGAAAAATCGCGCGGAAATAGTCGCCGTTTTTGCGAAGATCTCACTAGGTGAGATTTCATGGGCGAACAATACATTGCTTTTAAACTGTTGACTTATGAATAATTCGAAGAAATAAATATTTGCCAGTACAGACAGATGACGATGAAATAAATAAAAGCTTTAGAAAAAAAGTTAATATCATATTGTTTGACAATTTTATATCCAAAGAATAAGAGCAGTTTGCTAGAAAAAAAGCACATAAAATATATTTATTAACATGACACTTAAACGGAAGAAGATAGAAATTCTCTTTTCCTTTCAAATCATTATACACATCGCATGAATAACTGATGTTCAAGATACGCCAGAAAATTAGCAATGTAAACCATAATTGAGCATCCCTCGCAAGGCACGTTCTCAGATGCGTGCAAATATTTTACATCAATAACGCTATTTGAGTCTCTTCGTACCTCAAATAATTAATATCGTAATTTTCATTCTCATCTGCGAGTTTAGATTCTGTATCTAACCAGCTCTATATTGTTGAAATTCTTCGATACCAGCGTTTCGTAACTGCGGCATCATTTCAAACAATAGCAGGAAATGTAAAACGCTAATTATAGTGATTAAAGCTTGAAATCCATACGCTTTGACCTAAATTCCTAAAGAAATCAAAGACTGCACGAGCGGTAGATAGTCTAAGAATACTAGACAATTAAATGTTCATATTATGCATATGTATAGAAACGCTTCTACATAAATAATTTTGCTAGATTATAGCAATCTAAAAGAGTTTCTTATTTTATTATAGTGAAGATAATACCAGAATAATCGCCAATTTGTTATGCTTAATCTATAATGAGTCGTTAGTCGCAAGTAAATTGACCAACTACAGACGATTATTCCAAGAATATTCTTGGAATAATCGTCCGGAGTTGGTCAATTTGCTTACGATTAACGACTAACGAATCATTGTAGACCGGGCTTTAGAATTGCAAGAATGTTAGTTTAAGTAAAGTTAAAAAAAGACGATGTCAATTTTACTTTATCTATTATTTTTTATTATGTAATATAAAAATATACTTATAGAAAATGGAAAGGAAAGGAAGCTAAAGCAACTCAAAGAAAGGCGATAGCGATATTTCATAGATTGAAAGTTTGACCCTCTCTTCCACTATCTCATCCACGAGAGAATCTCCGGAGTCACCTATTAAAGTCGTAAATCGAAGATCTCGGTCAGCGTATAAAGCGACAGGGAAATTATTTCGAGATCACATATAGTCGTGCGGCATGCAAATTAATCATCGTTCCCGCGGCAAAGATTTCGAAACTAAAGGGTAATATATTTCAAAGACCTTGTCGGAACCATAATTTTGAGACTCGAGAGAGCTCGGTAAGCGGCGATCCTCGGACTCTCCCCATTCGCGGCTCTGTTGCTTGCATTCGTGATTTACGTTGGCCGATGGATTACGAAAGGAAGGAGCCATAATTTCTCGCGATGGGAAGGAAGATCCGGGATATATATGTACGACGAGACAGAGAACAGTGTTTTCGTAAAGACGCGCCAGAGGAGCGACAAAGAGAGATGATTTAAGTTAAACAGGCGTAAAAGAGACGCGATGGAAAAATGTATATAGCGGGAACATTTTTCATATCTTATCGTATAACGGTTGCTCGTCTCGAAGAATATTCGCTCATTCAAGTAGCTAGTTGGTCGAACGCCTCTTGTTTCAATGGTAATTTACGCGTCACTTTCGATAACAACGTTAGACGATAACGACGAGACGAGATACAACGACGTTCATTGATGTTACGAGGCACAAAATAGCTTTCAAGAGCGTCTCTCATTGACGGTGATAAAGATTCTTGCTCACGCTTGATTTGGCTCGAGAAGAACATGCTCTTCTCATCCAACATTATCAAGAGGAATAAAATGACCACCGTTTATGAATAATGTTTAAAATTTTTTTTTCTCTCTTTCTTTGTCTCTATCTCGTTCTTTTTAACAACTCTTTTTACTTTTTGTTATTTGCGCTTAATAGCAGTCTTTCTCTTGGCGTTTTAAAAGCTATTATAACAGCTAAACAAGTTTATAATAAAGTAACTCCTTGGATATCGTTTTTTGATACAAATATTTTATATAACATAAAAGAATAAATTGCAGCCGTGTGTGATATCGTTCGCGAGCTAAAAAGACGTTATTATATATACCTTTGCTACAACTATTTATACGCATCGACGCTGTGTTGTGTTATCCGATTCGTACATCTTCACAGCGTACATACACTGCATTAATGATTAAATGTTACTGTAGTAAATTACATGTAGCTTCCGGCAGCACTGCCAGTTTAACAGCGCAATGACACGAAACGCAACGCACGGAATATCTCACATTATTTTTGAAATTTGTATCCTATAAGTGTATTATACGAGTATGTATAATTTTTGATTACG
Organism: Formica exsecta; assembly: GCF_003651465.1. Taxonomy (NCBI): domain Eukaryota; kingdom Metazoa; phylum Arthropoda; class Insecta; order Hymenoptera; family Formicidae; genus Formica; species Formica exsecta. The sequence goes on from NW_021849211.1 coordinate 2,426,782, forward strand.
TAAATTAATTTATCAATAATTGTTCACATTTTTCACGCCTCGCCCAATTATTAGAACGACTACAGTGCTTTTTTAAAATCTAGTAAAAAGCTCTGTGATAAAGTAAATAAATTAAAAGCTGAAAACTTAAGGAATATATCTCTATTAGATGATGATGCTTTTATCCGCAAATGTACGATGGTGAATATTGCTAATCCAAGGACGCGCGTGCCTTTTGGAAATATTTGCAACTCGCTTTACATGTTATGAGGCGCGCAGTCGGTATATCTATTAATGATCGGCTTTAACGCGACCAGGGTCGCCGATGATTGCGATAAGACACGGCGGTAGGGGAGCAAAGCGGAGCAAGGTGGACAAAACGCAACGGCGAAACGTGTCGCACGTGTTTCTCGCACTTTATCGTCACCCGGGATCGAGCGGGTCGGAGGTGCCGGTGGTACACGAGCGACCGAACGATAACGTATGCACGCCGCTTCCGACTAGTAGCAGCGGATACGCAGCGGTCAGACGTATCGGCGTCGCTGATAAGCGCCGTTCGATTCCCGCTTTCCGCTGGAAAAGGCGGTGTACACATAGGTGTATTTTGCCTCGTTCTTTCTAACGGCACGAGGTTTTATCGCGTGTCCTTAATAATTTATTAACCATCGTGAAAAAAGATGAATGTTTTATATGCAAAGAAACACGAAGATTGAAAAAAATCGAGCGTGCAAGGAAAAACGTTGTGGAAGTTTAGGTAATTTCGCGACTTTAAGAATGTATTTTGTGATGTTCCTAGGTTTTAATAATTTATTAAACATCAAAAGAAAGAGGGAGAAAGGTTTTAGGAAAACGCAAAAAAGTTAAGGAAAAAAAAGTAATCGAGTTTATATAGTCGAGAGAAAATATGTAAAAAAAATATTCTCGGAAAAAGAAAGCATTTTTTCCGTGTTCTTTTTTTTACAAATAAAATACGTATGATTTTTTGAAAGTTTATTCTTTGAAATCAAGTTTTTTTTTGTATTCTAGTTTACATATGATTCATATATCAATGCGGAATAATAAAAGAAAAAAAAAAAAACAAATTCTTTCGCGCATATAATTATTTTTTAGTCAACAATTTACGTCGCTCGCGCTGAATTGATTTGATTTACATATATTTAAATTTTATTTAATCTTCCACATGCTTGCTCTTGCCCACACTTCAGCCTCCGCGATTCATTGTTCTTTAATTGCCAATGTTTCCAACATTCGTAAACATTCGTTATTTTGATATACGTTAGACTTAAAAAAAACAAACATATCCGGCTTTAAACGCGCTGATTAAACAGGCAGTTTTTATTAGTGACACGGAAATGTGTAGTGGCATTCCAGAATTTGCAGACACACGCGATGGTTTTAAAGTAATACCGTTGCCGCGCAAAATATCCTCGAAAACTCTCCTCTCGCGTGGCGGTTGCATCTGTGCGACGAGAAACTCTCGTCTCCGTCAGAGATTTATTAGATACCTTCCGGCTGGAGAATTCGTTGACAGTCGCTGCGGTGCCCATAGCAAGAAAACGAGATCTCGCTGAGAACGCGAGCCCCGCTTTGTGGTCCATAAAGGGATGGCGAATATCTCCGACACCGCGGAAGAACAAAGACATAGACGACGATGCTGGCAATGGTGGTGGAGATGGCGGTGGAGGAGAAACGTATTACGCGCTCTTATCGCAATGACATACTTCGTACGCGTAGGAGGAAAATTGTATCCCTTGAAATGACGCGAGGTTAACCGAACAATGTAACGGTGCATCGTTGCTGTCGGTGGCAGCAACGACGTTACCGGTGTGAGAGAGCACTGAACATAATCGTAGACACGACCGACGTGAGAGTATACAGCGATGAGAATGCCGCTGCAACATCATCGCGATTTCTTTTCTTCCGCGCAAAAATATTTCGACATCTCGATTAAATCCATGAAATTCTTTACGAATTTTTAAGATAGAATTGCTGTAACTGAAGCGATTAAAAGTCGCGGCTTTATTACGGTTAAGATGTCACTTATCGAGGACGATTTCACTTCTAGCGTCCTAAGGACGCGACGAGAATGGCAAGAAACATCGATGACGTTTATTGACAGCGCGAAGCGACAAAATACGGGCTTACAATGCCAACGCGCGAATTCCTCCAACTGTCGGAACGAAAGCAGAATGACGCATCGAGGGTATCGTTTAACGATACATTAGTTATTTAGGACGCATGTTAATCCAATTGTCCGCCTAACAATAAATTGTTCCAACAGGTTTCATGCGTTATATCAACGCCGGAGCCTTTTCCGGTGAGATTTTCCGACTAATTGTATCATTATTTTCATCAAGTTTCTTACGTAATCGTAGTTTGATACACAGATATATAAAATCAAGTCGATTACGCATCAGGCGTCCGAAAAAAATGTAACTCGATGACATGAGAGCGTCTTGAATATCTGAATGGCCCGCCGCAATTTCGTTCGCGTTTAAATATATGCGAGAAATCGAATTAAATAAATTTCGCGCATTGAATTCACGATGAAGTTCCGCGTCCATTACGCTTCCTTTTTGCAGAAGGTCGTTTTATTCCGCGCTTCCGCTTTACGCAGATAACGCTCGAATGGTACGTGCAATATACGATAATGCAATGTACGGGAACGGTTCGATGCGCGCGTACACCCGGTATGCAAAAACTCCTACGTTGGAAATATTTATAAGCAGGATGTGTTCGTTATACCGCGCGCTCGTACTCTTTCAGAATAATTAATTACCCGATGGCGCGCGATGTATGGCCGCGCAGCGATGATTCATTGGTAGACGCGCAGCGGCGGGGTCGCATTCTCTCTCGGAAATGTGATTTCTTTCTTTTTTTTTTTTTTTCCCCCAAGAGAAGAGAGAATCGTTCTCGAACACAAACGCGCCCCGGTGCCGCGCCGGATAATAACGCATACTACACTATTGCTCTACGACAATTGAAGCAGAAACAGCGGAACTTATCGAGGATATCGTTTATCGATACTTTTTAATGCTACACGCGTCAATGGTACGCGATAATACTTCAACATCGTCGATTAAGGAAGAACTAGACGCGGATCAGCTACGTGAAAAGTTAATAAATCTAGTACATTTCCAGATTCATGAATTTGATATTGCGCAAAAAGCACACTTTTAGCTTTTTAAAATATAAAATTAATTTATAAATTGAAGTAAAGATTTGTCCCGTGGAATATAATTTATTTTAATTAATTTATATAAATTGAAGTAAAAATTTGTCCTGTAAAATATAATTTAATCTCAAAATTGTAAATATTATCTTATCTCAAATTAACTATTATAACGACACTGTATCATGAAAATTTTATAATAATTATACACAAAAATTCATGAAAATTTTAATTCTAATAAGATATAATATAAATGCTTTTTATACTATGTAATACATTTTATAGATAAAATACTATCCCAAGTTTTCTTTGCAGCTAATAATAAATCATATAAAACAATCTTTAAAACAATCTCGTATCACGTGAATTTCCTGTTATAATTATACCGAAAAACCGGGAGGGTAACGCGGGTCGTGGAAAAGTGCTCGAGCCGTGTGATTCATATGGCGATATAAATATGCATTACGCCAAGGAATATACAGCGTCGAATATTGCAAAATCGCTGGAGCTTGTATACCATTATTCTTTCAAGACGTAATATCTGGCACCAGTCACGAAAATAGCCTCGGAGATGCTGCGCGCATGTACGTTTGTGTTTTCTTTGTTGAAAATCTTTAGCATCAATATATAGCATCAGAATAAGAAGTGACATTTCGCCGATTGTACGTGACTCAACGCGATGAAGAATAAATGAGCTTGACAGACATAGCTTTGTTCCAGATAAACGATGTCTCACTATTAAAAGATATATATAAATATATCGATAGACATATCGTTTAACAATATCGTACGATACAAACTAGATAAAATACTATCCCAAATTTTCTTTGCAGCTAATAATAAATCATATAAAACAATCTCGTATCACGTGAATTTCCTGTTATAATTATGCCGAAAAACCGGGAGGGTAACGCGGGTCGTGGAAAAGTGCTCGAGCCGTTTGATTCATATCGCGATATAAATATGCATTACGCCAAGGAATATACAGCGTCGAATATTGCAAAATCGCTGGAGCTTGTATACCATTATTCTTTCAAGACGTAATATCTGGCACCAGTCACGAAAATAGCCTCGGAGATGCTGCGCGCATGTACGTTTGTGTTTTCTTTGTTGAAAATCTTTAGCATCAATATATAGCATCAGAATAAGAAGTGACATTTCGCCGATTGTACGTGACTCAACGCGATGAAGAATAAATGAGCTTGACAGACATAGCTTTGTTCCAGATAAACGATGTCTCACTATTAAAAGATATATATAAATATATCGATAGACATATCGTTTAACAATATCGTACGATACAAACAACGCCGAATTGTGTCACGCAACACAAAAAACGTGGATATGTGGAGCCGAAAAGACGCCAATACGTGATATGTGGATCCAAAAAACTGTACCACATCGAGCTAAATAATAGCACAACAAAAAAAAAAAAAAAACAAATATTTGGTGCTCGAGATCTTTAGAAACGTTACGTTTCCGATAGATATACGATGCTCAAAAAAAGAAGTTATTGCAACGATATTGCAATACAAACGGTTACGTAATATTTGTATATCTCTTTCCAAAGAAGATGCCACGTATTAAATACTATTCAAGCCATCTATTGTGTGCCAATATTCTTTATCGACATCGTGTAAAATAATGATGGTGAGCACAGATTTATATATATATTGTCGATAAAATCTATGCAACAAATATCGGTAAATGTCCAGTCAATGATTCTTTTCGAAGCTGTTACTTATGTAATTCGATGTCGCGAAATTTGAAACTCGTCGAAAAACATAATATGACATAAAATAACCACGTTTTGAGAGATATATCCAATATCCTTATTTTGAACGTTATCCAAAATAAATCTCATCAGATCTTATTGAAATCGTTCAAATACCTTTATACTGCTTATTAATTTATGTGTTTAAACACACACAAAAATTAATCTTGCGGACATATACACGGAAGCTCCAAAAACCAGCCTTTGGAGTGTATGTTCTTAGTCGACCTGGATGTAGTCCAGATTAAACCGCGAACCGTGAAATATTACAGACATATCGTATGCTTTGGAATACATCCATGCCATACATACTGATAAATGCCTAACACCTTGTACAAACAGGCTGGCGTTATCTCGGCCTGGACGATGGAAGGCCGCAGGACATGCGGCACGACGAATGTAGGAGATTCTGCGACGTCGGTAGATCCCTGGCATATATAGGGAAGGGTAAGCAGGCGGGCAATTCACCATGAGGGAGGACGAAAGTTCTCTTGGCACTCTTACGTACCGCGATAGCTTAAAACCGCAGGGTATGCGATAATAGCCGGCGATAGGTCCACCGGGATAGGCGGCGTTCCGCTGGCTCTATCCAGGACATAGCCTCCTTTGGGATCACGTCTTGTACGCGGACAATTACGCGAGAACCAAGCATCTCTATCCTAAACATGCCAAAATACATATATTATGTCATGCAGGATATTCCACGATCATTTCGCATCGTACAAGATTTCGTGTTAGATGCAAATTTTTGCGAAAAAGAAATAATATCACAACAAGAAGATATTCTTACGATTGCCACTTGAACATTCCGTTATTCTCTCGATCCGAGTCCGTTTGAGCATCCTCTTACGTGAGTGAAGGGTCAAGAGTCCGCTTGCACAGATAGCTTTTACAAAACGCAAAATCCTTTGTGGATATTGGTATTTTTATTCAGATCTTGCGGAGAGATATGGATATAAAGATAGATTTTAAATAAATCCGATTTCATCTTCAATTTCCTCGAACAATCATTGAAAAAAATTTATGATGATTAGGGAATACATTTGACTTTGTATGCGGTAATTTCGCAAGCGCACTTATCGATTTTCGTTTGCCGGGAATCTGCAAAGCAGAATTTCTTAGCTTATTGCGCGAAAGCACAATAAGCTGAAGATCGTGAGTGTACATCGTAGCGAGCTGAGGCATAGAGGATGACTCTCTTCCGCACACACCGCGGCGGCATTAGAATAAACGAGCGCTGAAAGTCTAAATGGGGTTCTTATGGGAATTACGGTAGCCTTAGCTGGCTGGTGGTGGCTAACTAAAGTTAAGTAATTTATCCTCCCGCTACAATTTTCTACTGCGCAAACTCATACTTGCATTAAGTCGAGCGATTCATTATTTTGTGGCCAGCTGAGTTATAACGATGACTTAGTACCGTGTTTTACAAAACTTTCTCGGACGAAAGAAGAGAGGCGCGTAGAGGCATTTATTATTTATCGATAAATAATTGTATGATCCATAAAAAGTTTAGAAATAACATAAAAGGATATTTAAAAAATATGAGATAAAAAATATTTGGTTGTACATATTATTTATATTAACAATTAATAAAATATATGATTGTGATTAATCAAACTTAAAGTAATAGCCTTGGATGTTTAAAGCAAACATCCACCTCTCGACTTGTCTTTAAAGATTTCAGAACATTCGCCTTGTACGATCCGTAAGTTTCACTGACTCTAGCTATCGAGGTTCATAAAATCTCGAATGTATTTTGCAACGGCAGCAAGAAGAAATTGCCTCAGAGTTCTTGTCATTACGGAACAGTTCTTGGAAAGTACTTCTGAGTCTTGAAAAATTTCACGAGATCCTCCTTGTCATTTTCTAACGACTAAACTGTTTTGCCACGACATCAGTTTAACAGTTAGCAGTTAGTAAAACGTAACATTGCTTTAATCTCTAATTAATTAATATTGCATTTTTTATATAATTAATACTAACAAATTTAATTAAAAATTATCTGAAAATGATGGAAGCCATATTAAAATTATCTGATTTTAATGATGCGTAGATATAAAAATGTGTTAATCAAAATTATAGTTAGTTATAATTGTAAATCAATTATTACGATAAATTGAATACGAATCGTGCATGTTTTATTTCTAATTTATTGTCGCTCTGAAAAGAAAATCTATTTCTTCTGTGATTAAGCAATTTAAAATTTAACGTGATACGTATAATGATTGGACGGGAATGGATGGTATATATAAAGGCAATATTTAATCGCGAAATCCGGGATGTCCAATCAGTATAGCTAATGAGGCGATATGTCTTCAATTAAGTGTATCACAAGGTATCGACATATCGTGCACAAGATAACGAAGCACAGCCGTCATATCACTCGATCGATATTGCACTGCCAGAGATCCCTTTGAATGTATATATATACACAGAGATGCGTACGTGTATAACCGATAGTACGAATGAGGTGTATATTAGCAAACATCAAGCGGGTTAATTTAAACATCAAGCGGGCTAATTTAAAATTAACTAATCACTCACAGATAAACGCAGTTTTGGCATCACATCGAAACGTAAATTAACATTAGGATGCTAATTGCTTATGTGCGGATTAGACACAATCATTATGAAGCTAATTATATCATAATAAACTAAATGTAATAGTATACCGAGTATAGTAATATTGATATATGTATACACGAGGATGTTATTTTGCTGAATCAATTTCTATTTATTTTAATGGATATAATAAACAAATGTAAATAACTCTCAGCGTATAAGCAATTTTTATATATTTTTAATTTTTATATTATAATTTATATATATTTTTTATATGCACGTGTGTGTATGCTCGCGTACGTCAATAATCAATTAAATTATCGGCAAACGCGTCTAGGTAGACGCCGTCCTAATTTGCGCCTCCAATGTCCAAATCGCTATAGCGGGGCATGCAAGTTATATAGGGTCCGGCCGTTTGCTAATTATTTGCGACAGGCAGAAAACGCGATCTAAACGGAGGGCGATACCGCGTTACGCTCTCCGTGTGAGGGCCGTTAATGGTATTTCGGTAACATCGGGTTGCAAGTGTGCACTAATTAACGCTGTGTCGATAGCAATGCTACATGTCCTTGTACGCCAAGAAACACACAAGCTTGTACGGTTGTGACCGTGGCGTCACATTGCATTTACAATCTATCAAAATGCGATCGCGAAATTATTCGTGACTGGCAAAAGCTTTATACAACAATATTGAATCGTGCAAACGATCATTTAATCGTATTCGTCGCACAAATACCGTGTTTATGTATCAGGAACGTTTTGGAAAAAAAAAACAGAATTTCTAACACACACACACACACACACACACGCACATTAAATGCTGTTACGAGCCAAAAATTTTTGAAAACTTTGTAATAAAAAAGTTTCACATTTAATACTGCTATCACATTCAGTATTTATTCTAATTTATTAAAATAATATATTAAAACAGAAATATAAAATAATATACATACATTACTAGAATAATATTTTCGATAATTTATCATTATCGCAATTTTCATAGGAAAATACGGCGCAGAATTGTTGTATATCAATATTTATTGCTTCATCGTTCAATTCTCCGTCTCGCGCATTATCATTAATATCCGCTTCTCTAATAGTGGAATACATAAATAAACATCTGTAAATACGGTGACTACGAGCTGTGATTGCATCCGTGGTTTGTTTACGTGTGCTTGCGTATACACTTGTAAACAAAATCCTTTCGTATCTGCATCAACTCTCAGTAAGCGGATTGATTTGAGCCGCAGAAATTTTATATATATGGCGCTCTATTTCCGTTCTCAGTTTGAAATTTATTTTTATTCTTCCTCTGGATTTGTGCACTATTCGACGAGTTTCCGCTCGTTAAATACAGTACCCACATACACGGAGAGGTCGGCATACATAGATCCGGATGGTGAATGATGGTAACTAACTAAAACACCGTCTATATCGTGTATATTTGTATATGTGTGTGTGTGTGTGTGTGTATGTGTGTGTTACGTTGTTTCTCGATGTGCGCACTAGATCAAAAAATTCGAGGTATTTATTATTGGTAAATTGCCAGTCGAGTTACCCCGCGAGAGATATTAAATCGCGTGACAGCGCTTCCGAGCGAAAGCGATTAATTAATGCCGATTGATGTGAATTCCTTCCGCGTGGACATTCGCGACCTAGCTATGGTATAAACGAAGTCAGCGCCGTGGAAGCTGCATAGTCTCTAACAAGTTAGTTTCGAACCTTCTATTTGCGATCAATTACTCTTCGTGCAGCTAATTACTCTTCTCTCGTTTAGTTTCTAGCAGGATATTGCTCTCTCCTTATACCAGCGATGGATTACGACGTACTTGCATGAGTCTTAAAGCCTAACTTTGCGGTGATACAATAACAATAAAATTAAATTAAAAAATTTTCTGATTCTATTTAATTTTGGATTGCTGATATATAATATTATCCATGCATATTCTTTGATCTTTATTTTTCTCGATATAAAAGTTTGCGTATATCTATAAAAAATCTTCTCTCTAACACAGAAACTTTTAATATTTATAAAATTTCTCATTTCTTATAAAATAATTTAAAAAATTTAGAATTTTAGAATTACTATTCTATATTATATATTCCCTCTCTCTCCTTTTAATCCTTTTAAAAAAAAAATTTAAAAAGAGATAGAGAGACAATTTCTGCAGATATTACTCACGTCTGAAGGTTTTACACAAGGTGATTAAGATTCTTAAAAAATATTACACATTTCATAAAAAGCCCAGGAAATGTACATACATTTAAAAGTCACATAAATTTGTTTTTAAAGTATAATTTACTATTTTTTATGGTCTATCTTATATTGTTATTAAGATTTCTTTTCAAAATTTTTATACGAATTTATTATTGCATAGTTGGCATTTGTCACTATACCTATTCTTCATTCGCACATCCTTCCCAGAACTGTGTTTTCTATCGAGAAGTACACGCGGACGCGAGGTTCAGCTAATTGAGTGGGGACTTGATTTCGAGCCGGTCTCTCCATGTTTTCTCTAGGCGACGCACGTACCACGGAAACCACCGAGGGCTGACTGGCTGTCCAGGATTGTGCCAAGAAAAAGGAATACATAGACGCGTGTAGTTTTACTCTTAAGTCGATTAAGTTCCTTTTTACTTGAGCCTCCACCTCAGGCGCACCTGGGCAGAAAATATTTCGAGAGGCGTTTTTAAAATCTCCGGGGTGCTTCGCGTAGAGACGTGACCGAAGGGCGATCGGAGGTTTTATCCGACTTGAAAACAATGGCAGCAAATTGGAAGGCAAGGCAATATCACGTGGACTTCCGAAGCACGTTCTCGTACGAGGAGCCAAGTCCGTCTTCTCTGCTTTAAATATTGATTCCGGAGATTGGCGAGATCAAACTAGAATTCTCAAGGGTTTTTGCGGAATCTGTTTTGCCTAGCATTACCTTTTGCAACAACAAATACCAACTATGCGCGCGCGACTGCTGAAATAAAAGAAAATGTACACGCTAATATATAAATATTTTATATTTATGCTTACAGCTATTCGTCGAGTGCTCTCATGAAGTCTTCACTCAACGGAGAACATGAAGGCCGATTATTTATCGATAATCGCTAAATTATGTACGTTGCTGATTCTGTTTGGACCGGTTACAAATGTCTACTCACTCGATATACGTAAGTACACAATTTATGAAGACAAAGTTTATATATTCAATATATGTATATAATAAGCACAAAGACGCAAGCATTGCATCTAATGGCAAATATGAAAAAAAAATGCTTGAGACAGACGAAATAAAATTATTTTAAAACTATTGTAATTTAAATATACGTCTTAATGCATGTTATCAAAAGAATAGAAAGGTATTAAGGTAACATTAATTTCTTCCTTTGGACAAAGACTTTACTTTATAATCAAATATTATTCATATTTTTGCTTGGGTTATTTATATTTTTGTTTTAGTTTGCGCACTCGCTTCTCTGTTATTTATACAACTCGATATTTTGAAAAACATCAATTAAAAAAAGCATATGAATTACTGTGAAATATCAATAAAATATGCTTTGAGCTAAAACTAGCGCAAAATTCTTACGGACGGAGTGACAGACCAATAACAAACAGGAAAAGAAAAAGAGAAAGAGAATCGCGTGCAGTCAGCTGCACGAAAAGTCAAACAACGTGTTTCCGGGCGAATTCTAGGTTGTTGCAGCTGCGGAAAGCCCATTCTGCAGAGAGGTGCTATCCTTACTTCGCCCGGTACCGCGACCGGCGGCTTTCTCCCTATCTCCTTAGCTCGCTCCTTCTCGGCTGTCAAATTTTTCATCGGGAGCAGGTGATTTCCGAGTTTTTATTTTCCTCCGGCCTGCACTGCGATGGGGGTGCTATCACTCTGAAGTAATGACTCGCTATTCTCCATCCGCCCGGGGGATCAATTATTTTGAATCTAATGCGACAGGATAAATTGCATCCCGCGGAAGGATCCTTCCACCGCCTCCTTTTCTCCTTCGATTCCTTCATCCCTACCACGGGTCACTGGCGAAGGAAGAGCAGCGATTTTGCGCTCAGAGAAGCGCGTCTCGCCCTCGAAAAACAGCCCTCTCACAGTACCTCGAGCGATATAAGTCTTTTGCATCTCGGCAAATTGGTCAAAAAGTTAGCGCGTATCGATTTTATTTTTATGTTCATAAGGAATATAAATTGAAAAATTACATCATGCACTATATAAAGTTATCTATTATATTTTGGTTTGATGAAAATTGTATCGCGTTTTAATAAAAAATAATTATAGAATAATGTTTCAATCTTCTATATTTATTTTTTAACAAATAATATTATGTATTATTGCCAATTTGCCATATTACTCATTTATTCATTTTATTCTATCTAAATTGCATTTCTTCGCGTTATTTTAAATAATACCTTGAGTAATATACTACTTATATATGTAATAAAATTATAAAAATTATAATATAAAATATAATACTTAATATATATATATATATATATATATATATATATATATATATATATATATATATATATATATATATATATATATATATATATATATATATATATATATATATATATATATATATATATATATATATATATATATATATATATATATATATATATATATATATATATATATATATATATATATATATATATATATATATATTAAGTATTATATTTATATAAAGTCAATTTATTCTATGCAAAAACTTGGCATTAAAAATTGTATAATTATATGAACGGAAATATACGAAAACTTTTATATCTCAACTTTAAAATAACAAAATAAAAAAAATGTTCATTTAAATAAAAATTTTTAAGAAAGCGCAAACAGAGTCAAACAAATATCAAAGGCGCTAGAAATATCAAAGAGAAGTTTAAATCGGAAAGCTTTGCGGAGTATATATCTGAGAATCTGTGAACGCACCAGTGATTTTGATCAAAGACGATCGTTGATTTGCAACGATTCGTTGAAATATTTGAACGGAGTGTCTTTTTTTGTGGTGCGAAACTTGCTGGAATTCCCAACGAAACTCTTTCTTCCACAATCGATTATCGGCGTATAAAGCGCTATGGTTTTCCAAAGAACGTTCAAGCCGCTTAAGAAGTTCCCGAGATTATTGATGTTTCCGCGAAGCTTGCAATAAAAGAGCCGTGTCTCCATCTCCTCTTGGCTGTAATACGATCTGCGATGATATATGTGCCTAAAATATCGCCTTTACAGTGCAACACACGAGTTTATATGAGAACTTTTGCATTTGCACTTGAGCGTTAAAAATTCACCTTCTTTCTTCAGAATTCTTGACTATTTGAATAATTCATTTTTGCAAGCCATCTTGCAATATCTTTTAAATGTTTATTAATAGAGTATAATCCCGACCTTATACTATATTAAACATGGAAAATGTATGTACAGTTGCGTCATATCGTTACATACGACTATGTCATATTTTGCAAAAGGTCAGCGCCATTACTCTTACACCTTCCTTGTGGTAACGACTTCCTCGAGAGACAACTTAATGGACGAAAGGTCGTGGAAGCAGAGGAAACTACGAGGAACACCACCTAACGCGTGGAACGCTGTTGACACAAATGCTCTGACCACAATTTAAAGATGTTTTACTCTCGGATCTATTAAAACAATTTCATTTAACTTAAAAATGCGTTTCATAATAATAGACGATCTATCAATAAAAAAAAAAAAATCATACAATGGTGATTCGTTAAAAGTTGTAACATCATTATGAAGCTTTCGCCAAGCCTCGAGTTGACGGAAATAAAATCTCAAAAAAAACGAAGAAGAACGTTAAAAGGCGGATTGCAAGCGGATATAAGAAGGAAGGTTATTCAGGACTGTAGAAGGATTGGAGGGCAAAGGGAAGAGCAAGCGGGCGACCATTGTTACAAGCTTTTGCCGGTACCAGGTTCTGCTGGCGTTTCCCTCGTTATGGTAAATGGTCTGTCTACGTGGTTGGGCAAACAGTTACACAACGATAAGTGCTAGCGTCGCCGTCTCGAGACAGTTTCGAGGATCTCTGCTCTCTGTTCTTCTATCCTTTGGACGGACGATAGTTTCACGACTGTCGTAGTAGAGATTTTCTAAAAGGTGTCCGGTGAGCTCTTAGTGACTACTAAAGATGCACAAAGACTCCCATTATCCGCGAGCGAATCATTTCATTTGGCGCCATTGGAAGTATGTATATGGGTTACATAGACATACACGCGCGTTATTACTTTAGAGAGCCTGTTTTAATATACCAGCACGCCGAAGAAGAATATTAGATATAACATCTAAGCTTATATTGTGAGATTAATTCTAAAATATGTAATGACAATGCTTCTATATAAATTGTAGTATAGACACATAATATTAATGGGATATTAGAGAACCTAAGTAACTCAGTGATAAGAGTAAATAAAAGGTTTCTAATTCTGTATCCAGCTCGGACATTCGCATCTGATATTTTTTGCTTTCATCTGCGCGATAATAGACTCAATAATAAAAAATTAGGAACTATGATAAATTAAGTATTCGAGACATAAATCAATTTGATCAAAAAATCTAAATGATAGGAGTGATTTGATATATACTTTTTAATATATTTAATATATACTTTTTGCTATTACAAAATTAGTTGCTTTATCGAAAAAACTCGTGACATATTTTGAATATGCAAATCATTGGTATACGTATATATTATTTTAGCAAAGATATGCAAGAGTGCAATAAAACTTTCTAATAAAACTTTGCTTCAGTTTTCTTAACACGTTAAAATTTTTCCGTATAAATAACATATCTTTGATCTATCGTAAACTTGTAAAATAATCTATTAAAAATATGCTCTGCATGATAAAGGACAAAAGCGGTTACCAGAAAAATTACACAATTTTCTTCTAAATTACTTTAGATTGAACTTTTCTTCGATTTAATATTTCCAGCGTGATCGTCTAAACTTCGTTCTAAAGTGCTTCTGAAAAAAAAAACCCTTTATTATTCTAAACGTCTATTTTCATGCACGAGAATCCGTCCGAGGGTGATCTATATATTTTCTTCGGTCGGACCAGCTCTCATAAGTCGACCAGAGGCGTTTAACAACGTTATAACTTCAGTAACTAGGGCGAATTTGCCGGCAAGGGAGATTTCTACACGTCGTTCTACTTTCTCGCCGATAACAAATTAGCCAAGTTCAATATTTGACTTGGTAATGATTTCGGCATCGCTCGCATTACTTACATGACCTATCTATATAGACATATAGCACTCAGTGACAATTTGCTTAACTTGCTGGAAAATCCATCACAATGAATATTACCAGTACACGAATGAAATTATAAATTAGTTTTTCTCAAGATTTGATATGCGATAAGTATTCAATTTTGCGTAATATATTTTATTAATTTTGAGAAAAATTGCAAAATTTTATTACAAAGTTTTTATCGTTTAATTTTATTGCAATATCAAACAATATCACATTAAAAGCATAAAAATAATCGGATTTTTTTAGTGTTTAATACTAATATTTTATTTAAAATGCTAAAAAACATTTTATATTCCTCGATTAATAAATGATTCTCTTTCAATATTTTATTCAATATTGTAACCATTAACTTTTTATTATATTATATAAACCAACAAATGCAATATTTCATAAATTAATACTTCCCATTAATAGCTATTATCGGCTTTTGTAATATTTATATAATTGATTTTATTGTACCAGAAATTATTAACAGAGAAATTGTATTTGTATAATATCTAGCATGTGGCCATTCATTTTTTATACATGCATGATCATATTATACAGATTGATTGGAAAACGATTTAACCGTCGAATAATCAAAAATAATTTAGTAATTGCAGAAAGATTGTTGATTAAGACGAGAGAAATTGATACTATAATTCTGTGCTCCCCGTACTTTCTTTCAATCAAAATCCAATTTTTCTTTGCCTTCTATTACGTCTTTGCCGATAGATCAAATTCGCTACACCTTGGCGATGATTTTGACGCTTGGAGTAAAATTCCTATTCTTCTTCTCACAGCTTTTCTTGCTTTTTCACATCATCCCGTTTAGCCCGATATCGCGTTCGACCCTTTTCCCATTTTCCACTAGACGATTCTTCTGCCTAACCTTTCAATTTGAAATGCAGAAGAGCTTCAAGCATTCCCAGCTAAATCCGGGATCGTATTGTCATCGGTTAATTCCGCATTCTTCTATGCTATTTTTCGCATGTATAACATTGCTTTTCCATTGTCAATCCTTTATATCACTGCCAAAATTAGATCAACTATGCTGAAAAAGTTACATCAATAATAATCGGATTTAAGACTTAAATTTAATATTTTATTTAAAAAATAAGTGATATTTTAATACAAGTAATATTTTAATGCGACAAAAAAAATTTATCTTGATAAATCGATGTATATATAAAAATGTTTTTTCAGTTTCTGTTTGTCTGTTCCCATTCTCTGTTTTCCCACCATCGCTTAGCTGAATCGACCATCTGTGAAGAAGCAACCTGACTTTCCCCAGATTTGAAATGCAGAACAGTTTTTCTCGAGAATGAAAATCCACAGTGAGGTGGAAATGTCGTCTTGTCCAAGTCTAAGTCGCGTCGCCAGTTAATATCTTAAGATCTTATCTTTCCGGAAATAAAATAAAACTTGCTCACAAAAGTGGCTCATTGTCTTTTTAGTCGGCATCTTTACTTATAGTTACCTATATCCAATTTTGTTTACCGCTAATGATAAATAAACTTTTTTTTTCAGAGTTATATTGGAAATAAAATCCGTAATGCCACATTTAAAATCTCGAGCCGGATTTACAATAAAAATAGAGCCTTGAAAATTATTCCAAAATATAGAAATGTGTACCTATGGTTTGCGTTTCAAGAAAGATGGAAAACGATGAAGAAAAATATCAAATGTATTTCTAACATTTTGGAATTCTAAAGTTTATTAACATTTATTTACAAACATCTAATATTAAAAATTTAAAGAATTAATTATATAGTGCCAGGAAAGAAACAATATTAAATAATACCATGGCTTTTTTTAGCAAGAAAGTAATATCTTTTCTTAACTTTAAAATTCTATTTTTATAAAACTAAACATAACAATTTTGTCTATTCCTTTTATCCTTATACTTTTATTAAAATCTTTATATTTAGGCACATAATCCGAGTTGCCGTATTTTTATCTACAATATAGAAATGTATATTAAATTTTGTTACGGTATTATGTGCATTTTAATAAACCGCAAAGTAACGCTAACGAAAGGAAAAAAATGTTAACGTTTGAAATATAAAAATATACTTTTATGAATTATTCCATGTTATTTATTTTGAAAATTTCCAGAACATGATAAATAATATATGTAAAAAATCTGAAATGAATTTTTCGTGCAGTAGGATGTAATATTTAAAAATATTTATAATGTTGAAATAAATTATTATGAATGATTTTGTTCCTTCTCTAATGCAAAATTAATTCTTTTCGCAGAAAAACGACATTCTTTATTAGCTGTAGGTCAATCTTCGATTTTCATCTCTACGTAGATGAATGAAAACGTCACCCTTATAGAGTAGCTCATTGTCTTTTCAACTTTCATCTTCGTTCTCTTTTCGTCGTCCAGTTTTTTCTCGTCTAATCTTTGTTTAACGCGCTCGACAGCTCTTTCTTAAGCGAAGCAACTTGGAAAAGAGAATTCAAATGAGCGACACGATGAAAGCCGAGTTACAGTGGCATATTTACAAATAAATAAAAAAGAAACAAGAAAAAGGGATGAACTCATGTTTTAAAACGAGGAGATTTGACCGAGTTCATCTTTGAAATCTGTTGAAATATTAAACATCTTTTTACGTTTATATACGAGAGAGAGAAAGAGACTGAGATAAACGTATTCATTGTGTTAAAGTAACTCACGTTTTTCATGCATCAAAAAATACCGTTTGCATTATCTGACAAAAATGTTTGTGATGAAAATTTCAAGCTGGCAAATCATGCTTGGCAACAAAGTTCATCCCTATTAAAAATATCATAATATGAATAATAAAATAAGAGCACTCTTACAAAATTGCGGATGTAAAAATCTCACAGAGTCAAAAGAAATTTTCTGTAACACGTGGAATGTATTCACGTAATTTCTGTCGGAAACACGTTTCAACTTTTTATTAGCCAAAGATTTCGGAGCCAAATGTCGAATGTAGATTCGATCGTCGCACCGAATTACCTCTTGAATACCAGACACGCATAACATGCTCGAACGGAGCAGAGTTCGCCATAGCGAATCCTTGATGTAAGTCAGAGAGCGCGCGGTGAAATGTTCAAGCAAACGGCGAAGTGCAACGAGAGTTCCACGGAATACGTTAGAAAAGCTGTTCCATTTTTGTTGCGTTGGAGAAAGGCATTCCTTCCTTCTCCCTTGAGCTCGAAGAGCTTCTCCATCCGAAAACCATCGTTGAATCTTCGAAGCCGTGTGTATAGGTGGTTAATCTTCGACTTTTATCTCCACGTGGAGATAAGACGAGGAAATGCACGTGTCGGTCCGTCGTCTCTTTAGAGTCACCTCCGCGCCCTCATCGCCTTCTCTTTCAATCTCGTATGTCCGGCAGTCCCGATTTTCCGAACACGCTTCGGAAAAAGGGTTTATGTTATAAGGGATGGAATGTAAGAGCGTAAAAGAACGTCGGGCTGGGGGAAAAGGGACGATGGAAGCGAAGGGGTGGCCGCTGAAAACCATCTTCCGGATAATCGTATTACCCGCTGGCATTGTCTACGGCTAGCCAATTCGAAGTAATGAGACAGAGTCGGTTGCGGAGAACAATCGGGCTTCCACGGCGTGCAGACGCCGCGACGTGCCTTCCTACCTTATCCCGTCTTCCTTCTCCGCGCGTCATCCTTTCCATCCACCCTCTCGCGGTCGTCCTCCTCCTCCTCTACTTTCGCGTCTGATGGTTCCTCCGTTGCGCTATCTTCGCCTCACCCTTCTGGTTTATAAGAAACACGTCAATCCTACGAACCGTCGTGCACGTTAACTCTCATCCTATTCCGTTCTTATTCCCGGCCAACAATCTACGGGCTTCGAGCTGCCCGACAGCGCGCATAAACGCCTTCCCTTTTTCACGTTACAGAATATTCATATTCCATGCCATGTCTTGTGCGCGAAATGTAGATAAAGTACGTTATATGCGAGAATATTGCGTCAACAACATTGTCTTTAAATAGAAAGATAAATCATATATAAATACGAAAAAAATATTTGATTAAAT
>NW_021849211.1:2445733-2456010 GCF_003651465.1 Formica exsecta
TAACTTAATGCCATCTATGAAAATCGGGCACGAACTTATGCAATCATTATATATATATATATATAGAGAGAGAGAGAGAGAGAGAGAGAGAATCTTATTTTATTAAATAATAAGTAAATAAATAATTGTAATTGATAAAAATAATACAAAAAATGTTTTAGTATCTAAGAATGATTTCTGATAACGCGTTTTAAAGTTTTCTCCGTAAAATTTCTATAAGATTTAAAACAATTATTACATGGATGTTTTAATCTCACAATATAGTAGATGGAAGAATATCTCGTTTATGTTCCTTACTTTTTCATGTCGATCGATCTCTCCTCGTCGGATTTTTCAATACCAGCTCGTAAGGGACGCGTCAATTTCGCGACCCATCATACACGTTAAGTCCTTTACAAGAGCAACCACCTGAAGATAATTCTTATCTATATCCCATTTTCCTTTCCTCTTTCAATTTCTTCTTCGTTCTCACAACGCTTTCTACCATCGTCTATAAATAACATTTTTGTCATTTTAAAATATTTATTTGTAAAATATCATTCACGTTCTAAAATTTTAGAATGTGAATTTAGAACGCGCGATGATTCGAATATGTCAAATTAATACGCGAGAATTTCATTGGCTTTGCACTTTCCAGAACCGTTTCTAGCAAAGGTATTTATACGCCTGGCACATCCGCTGTTTTGTAATCAGCACGTTGATGCCTGTTAGTTCGCAAACTCTCCCAACGTCCATTATTTTCCTGGCTACTGATTTCATCCGCTGCCGCTAATTAAAGTGCACGATAGAAAATCTGTCACTCTTCGACCGTGACTCTTTTAACGTCAAAATAAACAGCGCGGAATTAGATCGTGGTGACTTCGTCGTTCGCAGTAGAGAAATCTAATGAAATATGATGAGAAACAAAACGTCAAATTTATTAATAATTTAATGACACTTGAGCAACGCGAAGCAAGAGAAATATATATTCCGAAGGACTAAAATTACTAATAAGAGACGGCATGTATGTAAATATATTTAATTAATTAGTTAAATACGAAACGAAAATTCTTGGAGTGTTTGGCCAAATGTAATTATATGATTTGTAAATTTGCCTTTGTACTCAACGTGCACACAAGACAGCCTTACCTTCTTCTAGACTTTATGTGCTCTAGCTAATAGAATTTTGCCATATAGATCGAAGGAATCTTCCCGCAACGTGTCGGCGATATGAGTGCCTCTCGCCTGAGATTCCGTTATAAAAAATGTTTGCCGTTTCATTGTGCTATTATATCGAGGATTATTTTTCTTATCGCGCACAAAGAGGGGAAGATGAAAAATACGGCATGCGTGCTTAAACAAAATCACTAGCTTACCTATAATAAATCGAGAAGGATTTATTCTAAAACTTGCCAAAGTGATAGCACCGGCTCTTGTTATCAATGAAGATCACAGATTTGTAAATCTTGTTATATAACTGCACAGTTGCTTCTCCTGTATTATCTGCTAACAATAACACACACTACGTCTCACGGATTTTTTTCTTGGGAGGTCAAGCGGGGAGCTTTTTCTCTTACATTAACTGTAATTCAGATTTGTGGTAGCGTTTAAAAATTCGTAGCATCGCGCGCATGCTTTTCAACGCCGAGCTGCGAAAGCTTTACGGCATTTTCCGAGAGCGAGCTGTACGTCCATTTCGTAACTTTACGATTTATGATGTGCGGAACACGTAGCACGTAAATTTGCGCTCGTATTCCCCGTGTTCGAGCGATACGATACGATATGATATCATACGATGGATACAGGCTCCGTCGACTGGAAACAGTGCGTGAGATTGGAAAGCATCGAGTAGCAAAAAAGCTGATGTACGCGATAAAATATGCTAATTGAATTATAACATATCAACGCATATGTGTGGGGTATATTAACAGTTAAAAAATATCACTTGATATAAAGGCAAGATATTTTATTCACAAAGATATTTTTAAATGCATTAAAGTAATATCATATACACATACGTCTACCACAATTTTATATTTTGTTAATTTTTGTTTATTTACACAGTTCTCCTTTTGGAAAATAAATAAAAAATCTCCTTTTGGATAAATAAGAGTTAAAATATATCAATTAGCATCTTTTTTATTTTTTATTTTTTCAATTTTTTAAATTGTTTATAAAAGAGATTTATGCTCTTCTCTCCGTAGATCAGAAACATGAAATTCTACGAATACATAAACAGTAACATCCCAAAAATGATTTATAATATACAGTGCAAACATATTACCAAATTATTTTTTATGGAAAAGACATAGAATTAAATGCAAATAACATAATAACAAATCCTAAGTTAATATCATTTTAAATTTAACTGCCCAGCCAAAAACTAGTTTGCAATTGCTATGCGGCCACATCGCCTGGAATTCTATTGCAGTTTCTCTGTAATACAGAGGCGAGCATTTGGTCTTTAACTTTACGCGACGTTCTTCCAACTCGCTCGTTACAATAAACACGCCGTTACGATGGACGCCTCAGAAGCCACTATGGCACAGACTCCTAGTCTTAATATTCTGGCAAAGTGGCCGAGAACAATTTCGCGACTCTAACGCCGTGACATATTAAAATGCGCGCTACTGCTGGCAGTCTGGGCTCTTAACAGAAAATTCGTTAGTCATTAAAGGTATGCATATCTTAAAAGGCATTACAAATATTAAGCTATTCACTCTACATTTGTGAACAACAGTCTTTTGATAATATAAAAGATTTAATGTATATTTCATAATTACATATATTGTCATATTTTAAAAAAAAGTCTAATTAACTTATTATTTTATATTATATGATCCGTAATTATTTATTCGCTTTATTGCATCTCACGCATTTTAACTCGGTTATAATTATTCATCGCGCTGACATCACTGGCTTCTGAATCGTGTACGTAAATGCAATAATAATCCAACGAAAAATAAACAAAAACGGTAGAGAATGTAATAAAGGCAAATTCCGGAAAATCGCTGCTCGTGCGTAACGGGATACATGTGATATTTCATACGCGAAAAAAGCGTAGAGAGCGCATATCTACACGGTATAATAAAAATCCTGACGAACCGGATGCTTACATATCCCCGAGCTGTACGGATATACGTCGCGCTCGCCCATCCTATTCATCGATATCACCGAGTATCGGCAGTTGATATAAGAAATTCACGTTCGGCTAGACACATCCATTTACGAGGTAAAATATAGCCTAGTGGCGTGATGGTTCTCCGAATGACGTGGTCCCGCGACATCGGGTGAGAGTGTGTCCACGTATAATATATACACGCGAATTGTCTGTGTATATGTATTATTATATTTGCACATCTATATGCGTTTTCGTCTTCGAAAATCCGGGCCTACCCTTCTCAGCCACGCAGTGCCACGCAGTACCTGTCTTCTCGCCGAATTGCCGGCAGTAGAAAGAGGGGAGGGTCTCCTGGTAAACGGAAACGCGAACGTGTCTCGTATTAACGTCGTCGCGAACACACATTCGCAGATGACGATCTACGTATCTCACGGCACGTAAATCGGAGACCCGCTACAACGACCAAGGGCTGTTGCGAAGTTCTGTCGTGCATTTCTGATGGCTATCATTTGGTATTGTAATCCCGGAGGCACCGGGACGAGAGCGAGCGTGTATACGCGATGATAATGGACGAATGATTGTCTAGTCCATCGACGTACACCGCTAACACGATTTTCGAATTGCGCCTCGGACTACGCGATAACGAGCCGACGAAGCTGATTAGCAATTATCTTGTAATAATCCTGAATTTTGCATGCAAATAGAATCGGTAACGTTGCATCGAGCGTTCTATCTTTATTAACAATGTTTATTAAAGCGATGAAACACAATGAAGTTTTTAGAAAATCGTTTGGCAAATTCTCGCGTTCCATCGCATTGATCCCTGATAATTCACTGCCTTCGGCCGTCACTATAAGTAGGAATCGATAATTCCTAAAAATGGAAGACGAGTCAAGTGCGGTTCGGAAAAACATGGCCATGCTATTGGCAAAGGATCAACTGGCCCTGCAGTTCCCTTCGTGCTTAGTTCGCAGGATTATAGGCGGGACACCTGATGTACTCCCATCGGGGAGTCCGAACGAATCGAGAACCAGATAGAAACAAACAAGAAAAGAGATAGAGGGGAAAGAGATCGAAAGAGAAAAAGGAAGATTTTGCTTCCCCCAGCATAGCTGAGTACGAACAGGTAACATCGAGACTCCCCAACCTGGAATTCTTATTTCAAACGAGACAAACAGGAGGAATCGCCGTGCAAAAACGAGACCCTTCGGTCACCGTACGCTGCTCATCCGTGCGGACAAACGTACCCGAAGAACGGAGAAAGCCGGATTGCGCAGAGAGCATCGAGACAGGAAAGTTTTCGAGCTGGATTTTCATTCGTAATAACAGAGAGCGAAGTGGACCAAAGGAACACCTCGCAGTTTTAGCATATTTGTGTGAAACGTTAACACACACACAAACGCGGGATTAGCTTGGCAATAGCGTCTATAAAATGCGACCTGTTCAAAATCTGACTTTCGACAAGTTTACTTCTCATGATTCCTGTACAAACTGCCGATAAGATTTGCTTGCATTTTTTCTATAAATTGCTAAAAACAGGAACATTACTATTATGTCCATTGAAAAAAAATAAAGGGACAAGAAACAACACGAGATGTGACGCGAAAATGTTGCGACGGTTTACAAGGAAATGAATATAATGGGCGTTTTAAACGAAACTTGTATAATACAACAATCTACATTGCCTCGACACGTCATGCGGGGCTAAGGTTGCGAGACTATGGAGGTGCCAAGACGCGCATCCGCCAATCCTGAAGGTGTCTTCGTGCGGCGCTAGCTGTGGCCGAGGTGTCCGGATTTCCGGCTGTCGTGTCCCCGGGTTCGCCAAATTGCACGCCACCTGGCAAGACGAATAGTTCGACGTGGAATGCGTCGCAATGAATCCACGAAACGCCTCGTATACCACCGACCCCGCGTCAGGATTCTCCTATCTGGACAATGGTACGAGAGCTGTTACTTACCGGCGCTGTAGTCAAGGGAGGCACACACACGCAGGCATTCCCACAAGTACAGGTTGAATTATAGAAAACGGAGAGTTTCTGAGAGATTATATCTGGAAAATATAAGCAATTTAACAAACTTCGCTTTTTCAAGCATCTGTAGCATCAAATTATTTAATAGAGGCTATACTCAATATTCTAGATATTTCAAACACAATACGATACGAGAATTATATTTCAATACTGAACTTAATTCTATTAACAATCTTTTTTTTATTTTTTTAGATCGTAATTTGATTTTTAATTCTTTTGATCGTAGGAGCGTTTTACAACTCTTGTGTCTCATTTGCCTTTGTTGATTCCTATTTTTTTTTTCTTTTCTAAATTGTCATCCTCTTTCGATACTTATTCCATTATATAGCTCGCTTGAAGTACACGCGCTTTTTCAAGCATCTGTAGCATCAAATTATTTAATAGAGGCTATACTCAATATTCTAGATATTTCAAACACAATACGATACGAGAATTATATTTCAATACTGAACTTAATTCTATTAACAATCTTTTTTTTTATTTTATTTTTTTAGAATTTGATTTTTAATTCTTTTGATCGTAGGAGCGTTTTACAACTCTTGTGTCTCATTTGCCTTTGTCGATTCCTATTTTTTTTTTCTTTTCTAAATTGTCATCCTCTTTCGATACTTATTCCATTATATAGCTCGCTTGAAGTACACGCGTGAATATAATACGGATGATAGATTGGAGCAACGAAGTATCTTCTTCTCTTGGGGTTTGCGTTATTTCATGCCGTTTGTGAGACCAGCTCGCCAGCTTCCACTATTGTCGATCGAACGTTTGACATGTGTTCCTTTTCTCTTATCCGCTTTATTTGTGGATCGGAACAAAGCGCAAGGCGGAAGAATATTTGCGTAAACTAGTGAGAAAGATAGAACGATAAAGAATTCTATGAATACGTTTCCAAGTTCAAATGTCCATGTGATTTCCATGTGTCTCGCAGATATAGGATATCCAAGGGAGGTTACAAACAGCCCCTTGTTGCTACCGTAACACGGCAATCCAAGCTTAAAAACTTAGTGCAAAGTTATATTAAATTTCTTTGTGTTATGATAAATATACCTTCGTATATACCTTCCCACAAACTATATATTCCACAATTTTTTTAATAAAGAATTGTTACAATAAATCTTTTAACTTTTACATATATTTATATAATATTACTAATAACTAAAATATATAATAAAACACAATTAAAATAGATAAATTACAAGCGCATATGACACAAAGAACATGAAAAGCAAGTGCGGATAAAAATTGCAAAAATTCAATGGAATTGACGTTATTAAAATGCTCTCGCATCGTCTCACAAATTAGTCGATTGAATTCTCGGGAAAATGTTTTTTGGCTTCGAGCCTTTGTTATTCTCGGCGATATTTTCGTTTTTCTAACAGCGCAAAGCTTTTCCTTGCGAATTTTCGATTTTCGCCGTTGACAGATCTATGAAGTTTTTAGTGGATTTCGTTGTAACGACGTCTAGTAGATTTTGACAGACGTATCGTTCCCGCGTGGGGCTACTTTCGAACGAGCCACGGCGATAACGACAATCACAATGTTTATTACTCGAGAGTGCCTGACTTTACTTTTGTGAGAAAGAAATACCTCTCTCCCGATCGTTCACTTCACGTGTGATTTCTCTAAGAGGGTTGCCGAACCAACATAAACCGCGGAGCTGACAGGCATGCGAAAAGATTTAATCGACCATAGGCGTACTCACGTTCAATTGTACGCTGCCTGAGATCAATAAAAACAGGCTCGTACGAGCGAACGATTCTTCCTGCTCGCTGATTTGAGAACCGGAAGATACGTTTCTCTCCGCGAGCATTTTCCCTCCCGCCTCTCTCAAATCACACTCGCTATTCTTATTCACTGTAAATAAATCACGACTTGAACGTTTTCTGATATTCATTCTATAAAAGAATAAAAAACGTAATCGTAATTGATATGACAACGAGATGAGATGTGTACCCTTTTTTTTTCTGCTCGACGAGAGAACGGCGAGGTTTCAGAGAAAAATCTCGAACTAGCTGGCAATTTAATCTTAGTAAGCTTGATCTTTTCTTAATTGTAAATAAAATCGCAGGATAACGGATCGTCGTTCGATCTCGTAAAGCAAATTTATTCAGGGCGATTGATCCTCGCGCGACAGTATGACAGTCTTCCTACCGCGGAGTTTCATTTGCGCGCGCGCCACAGCTTTTTGTTGCCTAACGAAAACTTTAATGGAAAGATTACAACCGAATGACAGTAAACGTAACGCGAATTGGAACGTGAATGAGATCGCTGAAAGACTAATAAGTATAGTGATTGGATAATATCCCGGCGGCGATGCGCCTCGAGGCTTCGAGCCATTTGCCACTTATCCCAACTTCGCGAACGACGATTGCAACGACGACGATGTCGTAATTGCTGTTTACGTCCGTGATTCCCGCGAATGCACTTTAAAGAGTGCTCCCTGCTGGCATAATAGCGATATCACTTTTGTTTCTTTTAATTGCGATTGTCTTTAAATAGCTTTGTATCGGGCAAAGCATCATTTTTATGAAATGAAGAGAGCCTTAAAAAAATTACACTTGTTAAAGAACGTTATTTACATTTTAACTAGCTTGTTTATAATGTTTTTTTAATGAACATTTAATTTTTCTATGAACAATCTTGAGCGATAACTTCCAAGTTTTTCGATCATGAACAGTTTCGAAAATTCAGAGGAATGCAAATAGAAATAATAACAAAACTGTAGCTATTGATTAAAATCGATTTCAACATCCATTCCAGATTTAATCCATTTAGACGAACCAAATAATTACAATTATATAACGCAAATAACTCTACATCGATTATTCGAGAGAGATGCTGTAAAATAAAGTTGTAGTAAAAATCACATAATATAGGCACACAATCTCGTAACAAAAATATAAAATGTAATAATAAAAATAATCTACGACATCAGTAGAGCATCTATTAAATTAAAACATTGTTATGTTTCAGGATCATGCAACCGGTCCCTGGGGATGGAGTCGGGTGATATACCGGATTCAGCTATCACTGCGTCCTCATCGTACGTGGCGAACGTCGGACCACGAAATGCCCGGTGAGTATATTACTTTTATGACATATCTCTTTTTTTCAATGTTAAAAGATACGTAGTAACGTATTTGTAATGCACTCGGGGAAGGGTAAACTTCGTCCATCATCGAGTTTAACGCACCAACATCATCCACGAGTGCATCCATGCATTATTTTTCTTTCCTCGCGTCTATATCTCTATATTTTACCCAAGTATCGCGCGCGTTTTGTTTGTAAATCAACGATTCCATTCATCTATCCATCCATCTATTCGAAAGTTTGCTTTTCCCGAGCGATAGCGATATTGATTCAACGCCTCACTGGGAATTTAACTTATTCAAACCTAATTTCCTTCAAGTTACATGCCTAATGCGCCTGTGACTATCAAACGCACAATTCGGTTACGGAAAGCACTAATCGCGTTTTGTGAAGATGGAGAGTGGCGTAACACTGCGAAGTAGAAATCTATTACCATTTAAACGATACTTTTTAACCTTATTTTAAAAATAAAATTACCCATCATAATTAAAAAGTATACATTTTAGCATATAAAATATCTAACACATTATATTTAATTAATCGACTCATTTTATTGATATGAAAATGAGCAAAGTAAGAGAAGTGGAAAAAATTGAACTTTTTATTCACTATACATAATAAATGATTCATGTCATTTTGCAGTCAATTAACTCTTAGAACAGAATGTAAAAATTTATTATAAAAAGCACGTGTATTAAACAGATGGTGTCTAATTAAGTAAAACATATGCGATATGTAAATTGAGAAGCGGATCGTTCCGCCAGATTATTACGTTTCAGCGGCGGATAATTAAAACAGTGGTAAAGGCGATCATTGATCAGCCGTCAGGGTAGCCTAATAAATGAGTACCGCCCGAAGGTTTGGATACTCCAAATTATCGGTTGGAGGAGAGCTCCTATATACAAGGATGCACTTAAAGAGCTTGACAAAAAAAAATAATTATTATATATTTTTTTATTATCAGTGAATAGAGAGAGAGGAAGAAAAAGAGAGACGAGAAAAGATTCAATGCAATGGAATTATACTATAGACGCAATGTTCATTTATTGTTCGCGGCCAAAGTTTTGCAACATTGAATATAAGCTTTAGCTGAGCGAAAAATAACTCAATATTCTACATAATGGCACAGGGAGATACCACGTTCTACCCGTTCGCGGCTTTACAATATTAATAGCGAGCTTTGTTCATACTTAGTTGGCACTCCTCACGCATACAAAGTTTCCGTAACAGCGCAATTTACTTAATAATATGAAATTTCTATCAACCGCGGGTACACAAAATTTCTCGGTAACAATGAAAATCTTTTGTACTGAAGACTATGTTATGTGAAAACTGTAAATGGCAAATACGAATTAATGTGGCACAAACGCTACTTGGAAGTCAATCGTCAATGAAAGGCGACAGGAAAAAGCGAAAATTTTCTCGATCTAGGGCGAAGTTAACTTTGTTATTAAGTACGAGACGCCACTTGGCCAGAAGTGGTTGAAGCTGGCAAACTTTTATCGGAGCCGTTTAACACAAATGTAAATAATTGACGGAGGAAGAGAAAACGTGAACGAAACGGAATGGAGAAATAAGGGCGCGAGTGAATCACGAATTCACTGTTTAAGTATACTTTTTAAAGAATGGAAATTTATAAGACCTAAAAAAGTGATCTCGCGATTTGTCCTTTTTAATTGAAACGATAGCAAAATTGCACGATATAATCGAGCAAAAAAGCAGACCTTTTTATACTCGGAAAGACAATAAAATGATAATTTCGCGAATGAAACGAGAATTTTTTTCTTCATCTTCGAAATAAAATATCCAACATCCTTTTATGTTTATAGTCCATCTTTTATAAACTATTATACATAATTATAATTTTGTGCATTTTTAACAACTTTTTAACTACATATTATCGCAATACAATTTACGCAAATATTTCTCGTAATTTATTATTTTTCTTTCTTCTTTTCGTTTAATTATAAATTTCTAAATAAAAAATAAAACATTATATATATAATGTTATATTTATATATCCATTATATATATATAATGTTTTATTTATTAGGTGT
>NW_021849211.1:2456037-2488235 GCF_003651465.1 Formica exsecta
TATAATGTTATATTTATATATACATTATATATATAATGTTTTATTTATAAGGTGTATAGTTACTTTCCAAACACTGTATATAAAGATATATAAATTTATTATCAGAAAAAAAAAATTGTTGGAAAAACCTCTCGTATTTTTATAAAATTGAGTCATAGATGTTAGTTGTATGGAGAGAGATATCTCTAGAGAGCACACTAATATTTTACACAGACTCCGGAAGGAAACCGCCGGCGGTGCTTGGTGCCCAAAAAGCCAAATAGAGAAAGGGGTATACGAATGGCTTCAAGTCGATCTACATGGTGCTCACGTCGTTACCGGTGTGCAGACACAGGGCCGTTACGATCACGGTCGCGGTCAGGAGTATGTTGAGGGTTATACAATAGAATATCGACGTCCTGGCTTCGCTCAGTGGCGCCGATATAAGCGCTTGAACAACATAGAGGTAAGGCAAGACTGGCACATTTGTTGATAGTCTCTATAAGGAATAAGTTGAGCCCAATTTGCCGAGCTTATCGTTCCCTATTGTTGGCGGTTTTTGGTTAATTAACTGGCATTGAGAACAAAGTCGATCACTACGTTTTGCTCTAATAAATCAATGTAAGAATAAATTAATAAAAAGACAGTCTGGGTGATTATTTTTAATACTAATTTAATTATAATAAGTTTTCAATTATTAATTTTTTATTAATGTTTAATTATTTTATTAAGCAATTATTTAGAATAAATTAATATAAAAAGACAGTCTGGGTGATTATTTTTAATACTAATTTAATTATAATAAGTTTTCAATTATTAATTTTTTATTAATGTTTAATTATTTTATTAAGCAATTATTTTAATATGGCCAATATATATATGTATGTTGATCTTATATATAAATTAGAATATGTGCAACATATATAAAATATTCTTTGAATAGTGTATTGTGGGAAAGCAAATGATTGTAGAATTTAATTGCAACAAACATTCAATTGTAGAACGTTTCACCTGAGAACCTGTCGTGCACAGATTATTTGAAGTTTACGCTGTGTCTCAATTGGAACAAACTCAAACAAATCTACGTAAACGATACGCTCATAGAACAAAACTACAAAATCGATTGGAAACACTCTCACGTGCTCTCGTGTCGAATTGAAATTTTATTTCAATTGAAATACAGGAGACTTCGAGTTGCGCGAAGTCGCTTGTTCGTAAAGTCATAGTTAGAACTCTACTTGGCACTCCCTTAACGATGCTTAATTGATGGAGCTTTTCTTATGCCAATTAATTAACCGTGAGAAAATTTTATCGTGGCTTAATGCTTCTTGCAGAAAATTACGTGCAAAAATAGATGATAAATTTCTTGTTTTATTAAGATACTATATCTTTATATAAGATGCTATTAGACAGATAATTGTGTATGTATTGGATGTTCTCTAAGAAATTTGAGAACAATTTTATTTTCACGATTTATGTATTCTCAAATTTTATTTTATCAAAATGCTTGCACAAAATATATATTATAATTTAATTAATAATTTAAGTAATATAGAACTTTTTTATTCATCATTATCACGTAAAAAATCGATAAGCTTTTACCAATTATCTCTCAAAAATAAGTTTAAAGAAAATATATATTTTTCTACAGTAACATCAAGATCCTTTTGTTTTACGATCAATCGGATCGCCATATTCCTCCCTTTGAGTTCGATTTTGCGAAGTGTTCCTTCGCAGGATCCAGCCGAGAAACAGGGAAGTGAGAAACGGCAATCGATAAGCGATCTACTCCTGTGCTGGAATTGCACGTAACGTCTTCGTACCGTATAACGTATGGTTAAGCGTCGCTAAAAGTGCAACTTCCCCTTTTCGAGAGCTAGACATTTCCAGCCCTGCCTTTTCCCATCTCTGCGCGAACTTCCTCTCCTTTCCTCGAATATCGCGTTCAAGATTGAATCACGCATCGCTGCCTTCGACATTGCGCGTTTCTATTGTAGAATTATTTCTATCGCGCTCCGTTTGGTACCGCGTTCAATGTTGTAACCCTTATATATATATGTTATTAAGTATCTCATCGTATGTATAAAATTTTATATGATTATAAATATATAATAATTGTATAATATAATAATAAACGATGAGATCAATGATAACAGATTTATGACGTTTAATTTGATAACAGATGTAAATAATCTTTATATTTTCGTATATTTTGAGATGAATACTTCATATATTGTGCAATACATTTATTTTATTACATAAAACAGTAGTTAATAATTTACTGTGTTATCGATACACAATATGATTGATCGTGAAATGTAGAATAAAGTTGATTTAATAGCATAATCGTTGCATTATATATGCATTGAACAATCTTTTTAATAAATATCTATGTGATATGATAATAAAACTGAAATAAAATTAGATAAAATATAGCATCGCAGACAATTTTATACATAATTAATTATGTTACTATCTTCTATTCAACGAAGATTCATAGCTCAAAATTTTATCGGAAAATTCATATTTAGCGCGATGTGTCGAATGCATTATCGTTGACATAACGTGTGACTGTCATTAATATCCGATCGCATATTTCCATTTAAGACATCTAACGTCACTGTGCATATTCAGATGATCATATACATTCGCAGCATCATATTAACCGACTCCAAAATTGAAATGTCTATAAGTATTAAAATTTTCAGACTGATTGTGAGTGTCCATCACTATTATTTCAATCATATCAACGCAGTATGGTCTTTGCGATAACAGTCACACCATCAAATCCGCAGCTGTTTGAAAAGAATCATCCTCTTCTTGTCAACGCTAAATAAAAAAATCTTCCTTTCATAAAGTGACATTGTTGTCAGTCAAGAAACTGATCCTCCTGACAATTGAAGCGTGAAAAATCGCTAATTTTATTCCTTCACATTTACTGTTTTATTAATACGTATTACACTGTTCTACAGGTCTTGGTCGGCAACAGCGACACCTCCACCGTTGTATCGCACAATCTAGTTCCACCTATTTTTGCTAGCCAAATCAGGATCCTACCGCATTCCGAGCATAGACGTACAGTCTGCCTTCGCATCGAGCTCAAAGGATGCCGGGACACGAGTAAGTATTTTATATACGCACGAGAAAGAAATCTAGTTGTGCGAGAGAGAAACCATCTCTTTTCTACTAATAATATAATTTTGAACATAATCTATATCTTGGTAAAATAAACAAAATAATGTTAAATGTGATTGCTTATATTATTAAGAAATATGTTTCATATTATACTTTTATAATGAAAGCAGTATAATTGTAGCGATGATTAGCACGATGATGACAATTGTCGATAATATTATGTTCATCAAAAACGTTTTTATGCGAATAAGCAAATGTTTCCATTATCCATCACATCCCGTCAGATAAATTTTTGCATGCGAAATGATTGTTATGCATAGCGAACTCATTTGGATATTGCAAAACCAAATTATTAAAAATTACACAACTGAGGTAATTCACGTCGGATATTATTATTAGCTCATGGATATTAAAGTTATTTCTGTCTTACTAATAAATTAATAAGCACAACAAACAAAACAAAAACAACATTAATTTGCAAATATGATTTTTGTTTGTAATTCTCGAACGTAAGTATTATGATACGTCACATGTTTTATTACGAATCCGTTTCTTAAAAAAGCATTAAAATCGATTAGTCAAAATTATCGAAATTTCTTGTTGCATTTTTTTCGTGATGTTGATTGATTGTATCAAATCAAATCATTGAACAATTTCGTTGAGTGTTTGAAATTGTGGATATTTAAGATCTCGGAACCATATATGTAATTGTGTAGCACATGATTGCACGAGAATGATGCAACGATGCTTGAGTAGGCATCGATTAATTTTCAAATTGCAATTTCATTCGATTTGCCGAGACGTATTGAAACGGCTAAAGGTAGGGTACCGATGGGTCTAACTACAGTACTAGATCTCATTAATGTAACGTAATAGCGTTATACGGACAAACTCGCTAAATCGACTTGATACATTTGTTTTCGACCTAGTTCCAACAACCGTAATGTCTCTTATACGTAGAATCAATGCATCATTAACGCTCGTATGATAAACGAGCACATTACGCGAAGACAATAAGAAGTTGCCAAACAAAGACAATTTAAAAATTCCCTGACTTCTCTCGATTTTCTTAAAGGCCTTACTCTTTAAATGAATAAAACTTTTTTTAAAAAAGTCAAACAAAGCTGTGAGTAAACAAAAGGAAAATACAAAGAGTACATATGACAAATATAATCGTATTATTTCCATTTTTAATTAATGATAATTAGAGTATATTAATGAAAATATATTAATATATATTAATGAAATCTATCAATTTATTATCAATAAAACAATTCTTTATTTAATCTCTACATATATTAAGATAGTAAATTGAAAGAAAAGAAATACTAAAAAGTTTCTTCTAATTTTTCCCAATATTTTCATCTCATCTCAAATTTTTCTCAGTTTTTACTTTAGACTTGTAGCATTTCTGAATAACATTTGAAGCATGCCAGCATTTTAATTTATTTTCTCTCCGAGCTCTTAGCTTTGATCTAACAAAGTAACGAATGTTAAGTATTCGTGACGCATACGACACTCATTCCCATAATTTATATACAGGTGCGTGGGTTATATGTAACAAACATGCTGCGCGCTACCACAATGCTATTTACATAAATTTGCATACAGTTTCTTTTCTCGTTCGTGTTAC
Organism: Formica exsecta; assembly: GCF_003651465.1. Taxonomy (NCBI): domain Eukaryota; kingdom Metazoa; phylum Arthropoda; class Insecta; order Hymenoptera; family Formicidae; genus Formica; species Formica exsecta. Next base: position 2,460,785 of record NW_021849211.1, read on the forward strand.
TTTACCCGGCTCCTAAAAAAAAAATTCAAGACATAATTTTATATAAATTCTGCAAAGCTACGCGAGCGCAAAGCTTGAATGAAAGCTATACATATTATAGATTAATAAACAATCGTTTTTTAGCGGGATTATAATACTTAATAATAAATAAATAAATAAAAATTTGTTCTCTACATTTAAATGAACAATCTCAGACTTTAATATACATATATAATATATTTGTAATACTTATTTATCTCATTATTCGCGTATGTGAATATGTATTTCTTTATTCTACATTTTTCTATTATTCTAGAATGATGATATAACACAAAGAATCCCGTTGAAAAATTCCTCATTATCTGCTAACAGCAAAAGCATTCCGGTTTCAAGTAAAAAGCTAAGTATCGTCGGAATATGTGTTTTATGTCAAGAAAAAGAGCCGTGCAAATTCAACCGGTAATATTATACAAAGCAAGACAAAACGGGAAACGCAAAAAATCATTAACCATAAAAGAGCTTCATCTCTTTATTCTGTTTAACGTAAACCGTTATTTACATTTTCCAAAAAAATATATGAGAATAGGTGAATAAAAGAACGTTCAAACATTGAATTAATTAGTGATGAGATTAAAAAAAGAATTTATAAAAATTTTTTTAGATACGTATATAACGAAGAGTTTATCGTTATATATTTTAGTAAATATTTTATATATTAAAATTTTCTATTATAACTTTTTTTTATCAGATAGAATTCTATTTATAACATATGGTTTATCTGCATACTCTGTAGATTTTATTGCCTTCACGATATTTTTCGATTGTATCATTTAAGATAAGTATATATAACCAGCAAATATCGATGATATATCGTTGATTACCTCAAGAGCCGAATAATCCCAATAATTTTCATACACAATCTCTGCATCTTTATTATCAATATCTATAGCCAGGAGAGGGATATTTGCATAAATCATTTTTCTGGGTCGCCAATATCCAACAACAAGAACGCACACACGTTCGTACAATGGCATACGTATATAGCTAACGTTGTAGTGCGGTAAAACGGCGACATGAGAGCTTTCGCGCTATAAGAAGTATTCGGAGCGTGTGAGATCGAGCCCGACTTGGGCGGGTATGCCGGATTTATGGAAGCCGTGCACGGCATCTGGTTAAAACAACGTTGATGCCCTACCCCGAGCCGGCGAACACGAACAATTACTCCCGAATCGTGGGCAATACGGCCTACTCGGTCAACGTAATACAGAATCCATAACAGAATTCCTCATCTCTGATATTGACATTCGCGATCTGGCACAACACAAGTGTGCTAAATCCCAGCTAATAAAGCGCGATCGAAACGGTATTATTTACTACGCTTATGATGTTGCTAGAACGATTACTCGAGCAATTTATATCCAATATTATGCAAAGAATTATATGTCGCGAATTTTTGACAATTATTACATAGAATATGTCACAATCTATGTAAAGAAAGCTTTTTGCGAGATAAATTTCAAAAACGCGAATAGTTTGCAAAACCATATTCTTCTAACTACATTTTTAGGTGAATTCTGTTTTAATAAAATTTTACTTTAATGTTTATAAAAATAATGGAAAAAATAATGGAAAAAAATATGAGAAATTTGTAATAAATGATGTCCCTTGTTAATTGCAAGAAAATTTGTTATTGAAATTAAGATTGCAAATAGTGAAATAGCATTAATTGTGCATTAATTTTATATGCAAAATACAAAGATAAGTTATTTCAAGTTTATATCTCCCCCTTTCTTTCTTTTACAGAAGATAAAACTCGGTCTAATGTAAGAATAATCTACATAAAAATTAGTTAATCGTTGACTTCTCACATGTGCCTGCAAAAAGTTATATTAACACGAAACTTGTTAGGAATTGCACTTTGCTGGGAAATTGCTCTAACGATCCCAATGAAAATTCACAATAATTTCGGACCGCCGACGGGAAGAAGATTGTCAGAGCAGATTAGATTAACTGATTGCCAGATTACAGAGTAGAGTCCCTGTAAGAGCAATGTTTCTGACGCGTGCTGAAATACGGCGTCCTTTAATTCGTACTTTCAAAAATGGCAGGAATATCAGCGACACATCGATGAAATGTTCACCAGTTTACACGAACGATCCTCGAGCACGTGAAAAGTGCACGCCAAGAGGTGACTTTGTTGCTCAAATTGCGGATTAATTTGACTCGCTATTTATTCCCTTATCGTCAACTTATCAACGTCACTGCTGCAACCTTACAATTTTGGATGTCTCTATGCCCGGACTATATATATACACATTTCTATATATATATAATAAATGTAATATACTTTTTAATTTATCGTCAACTCTAAAACATAGTATTACATCTTTTCTGATATTTTGCTTACCTATAATTCTTAGAAAAATAAAATTTAGGAGCGCGAAGCTTGATTAAGAGGACGAGCATTATATTCGAGAACGGGGTCGAGCTCTTATTTTCATATAATCGTACAATCGTACAATTCCTAGTATGATTCTTATATAGTAGATGCCAGTTGCAGAACAGCCGCATGGCGACGAGGCGTTACGTTGTTCTAAGTAAAATTATTATCTCGGCGTCATCCACGTGACACGGAATCAGGCGAAGGTACGTTGACCAAAACTGGCTTGACCACATCGCGTGACAACGACGGCCGGCCGCACACCGTATATATACCGTGAAATATTAAGAGTAGTTAAGCGATTTTGAACACGACATGGCAAAGTGGGCGCACCGCGCCATTTTTGCGGTCCGTTATTAATTTCCTCGCTACGAAAATCCAACCGTCCGTTCCCTGCGGACGGCCGCCCGACCGCCCCCGCCAACCAAGTTGTTTTAATTAATTTTAATTGATTAGTTTTAACTAAGCTCCTTCCGCTACGGCACTTCACGGCACGTTATTAAGCAACGACACTTCATTTTCGAAGTGTATCCAAGAACTAGAGCAAAGCGCTGCTTAATATACGGTAAATTTTCATAAAATATAGTGTGAAAAATAATTCCTTTTTATTTTCAATTATTATTGTAATAATCAGTGTAATAAGGAGCTTACACAAAAAAAGATATCGCATCTTTTAAAATCGAAGACATATACATATAAAAGGATTTAGATAATTGTCCATCGAGATATATCTCCTATCTCGGTAAAATATTTGTATTGTAAGATGCACGCATACACACTCTTATTTTATATACTTTTATTTGAAAGTTCCAAAACAACACGCAATCATTTAGCGTAGAGAAGAGAAAAAGAACATCAACGAGAGACAAAACACAGCTAATAGCACACTACAAAGTCAGGTGTAACGTAAAAGTTTGAGAGAGACGAGTGTGTTTTAAAAGAAAACTACTGTCGTACAGCGGTAGTCACGCGAAAAGTTTCTTCTGTTTTAGGTGGCATCATAAGCTACACTACACCAGATGCTTCCATATCGGATCTCATTGATATCTCGTACGATGGTGAGAAGCAGAATAATTTATTGACGAATGGCTTAGGCTGTTTAGTCGATGGCGAGGTCGGCGCGGATAATTACAAGCTGAACTTAGGAAATGGAAAAGGTAATCGGTGGGTGGATACACGTGCGGAAATGCCAATCTGAAGATATCTTTTAATAACTATCTATTAAGACCGTATCGGGCAAACTTTATTCGTTCCAGTCGAAAAAGTCCACGATTTTTGTATTCGATGATCACGCGATCCATTGAAAATATAATATTTCGCCCGCATTCAACATGCTTCCATTGTCGAAAGCTTCGCTCTCAACGTATTTTAATTACGTTTCGTAACTTTGTTGCGTGAATTCAAAGTGAAAAGTTTATCTTTCGTGATATAAACTTTCTCCTTTTACGTTTTGCTGTCAATAAGGGTAACTTTAAGAAATTATTGCCACGTATAAACTTTTGTAACGCAATTGTATTTGTTTACTGTCATAGAGAATTACAACAAAGTACAGTTTATTGCGTTTTCTATGAACGTTTTTCCTTTATTGGCTTCAGGCTCGGGTTGGGTTGCTTGGCTTCGTGATGCCTTCGAGAAGAACTTTGTGGAGCTCATTTTCGAGTTCGAGGCACCGTTGATCTTCGAAGCCGTGCACATCTATACTAACAATTATTTCTCATTGGACGTGCAGGTAATCTTCAATTCATTTTTGCGTTTTCAATTTGTTTTCTACTCACGCACTTTCATAAACCCTTCTTTCAAAGAAGAAATTAAACATTTAACGACAATTTGTTTAATAACATATATATACGTATAACATTTTGCAAAATAATCATTATTTTTGCAACAATACGCATTTTCACTCATTAAAATATCTAAAATTTTTAAATATGTTTTCGAAAACGTCTGTATCTCTCTAAATCTTAAATTATGTATATGTAAACTAAACAAAAACTACCATAATGCGAAACACTGATGAAACGTTTCAAGACATGATAGGATTTGACGAATGTATTTATTAAGATTTTCATCAATTTCATTAAAAGGATTTAAATGATGATTAAATGATTATTGCTTTCTGATGAATTATGAATGAAACAATTATACTCTATTATCTACTACTATTATCATTGGAAATGTCAATTAAGATGATGCCAATTAGATGTCTTTAAAGACGAAACAGAATATTCATGACAAGAGAAATATATTACCTCTTTTGTATTATAGATGCCATTTATAGATAGCAGTTTGCAACGTACATTATAAATGACATGATTAATGATTTATTACATAGTGACAGTTATAATATTTCTTTGATGTCAATGCCCTCACACAGTCTGTGGCACAAAGGAATTTTTACTGTATCAAAGTGCATTGACCACAAACTATCACAATAAAAACGAATGTAACCACACAATAAAAAGAAGCTTCAGCACATCTTCTTTTTTCAAAGTATATTGAATATTACAAGAATTCTTTTTCTCTCTCTCTCTCTCTCTCTCTCGTCCTCTCTCTTTCTTTCCTTTTTCTATAAATTTTTTAGAAAGAAGATTTAAAAGTAAAGTATTAATATTTTTCACTTTTCATATAGAAAAATTCTTTCTTTTACGTCTTTTAAAAAATTGAAGTTTCTTCTTCACCTCTCAAGCTATTCTTCAAAAATAGTATACATATTTCAATACGAGGTTGGTTTGCAACAACAGGTATTTTCAAAGGCGGCTATATGGTTCAGCACCGATGGGATAAAAAGAAGCTTCAGCACATCTTCTTTTTTCAAAGTATATTGAATATTACAAGAATTCTTTTTCTCTCTCTCTCTCTCTCGTCCTCTCTCTTTCTTTCCTTTTTCTATAAATTTTTTAGAAAGAAGATTTAAAAGTAAAGTATTAATATTTTTCACTTTTCATATAGAAAAATTCTTTCTTTTACGTCTTTTAAAGAATTGAAGTTTCTTCTTCACCTCTCAAGCTATTCTTCAAAAATAGTATACATATTTCAATACGAGGTTGGTTTGCAACAACAGGTATTTTCAAAGGCGGCTATATGGTTCAGCACCGATGGGAACACCTATGAAGACGAGCCGTTGCTTTATTCTTATATACCGGACTTAGTGCTGGAGAATGCACGAAACGTTTCAATTGGTCTTCATGGACGACAAGGAAATCTTCTCAAGCTACATCTGTACTTCGCCGCACGATGGATCATAATCAGCGAAGTGACGTTCGACGCAAGTAAGCTTTTTCTGCCTCTGTAACATTTTATGGAACAGCGAGACAAACAATAAGTTTTTACATTACTCTTTTCGTGTCGCATTGTAAGAAACAGTCTGTCATGTTCTTCTAGAGATCCCGCGAGTTTCCTTGGACGCCTTGTATATTATTTGACCTGACCTAAATATGACCTGAATGACAAGAAGAACTTATACACATAAACGAGCGCATATTCAACCGTAATTCACAGAGATTATGATGCTTCAAAAAATCTTGTAATGAACGGATGTTATAATTCCCGCTGAATTATCTCGTTCTCCTTTGCATGCATCCATCGACTTCAATTACCGTTTAATAACCATCACATCTTCGTCTCGAATATCCGCGGCCGTATTTTTCCAATTTTATCGCACTAATGACCATTTGAATTAACGATGTCGATATGTAACACGCGTACGATAATCCCATTTAAATCTCTACGCGGATATGCACGCGAAATGTATAATATTTCTCGATTACCGATATACATAATAAGACCGAAAAAAATTTTTTATTATTTTCCACTTTTAAAATAATAACAAAAATTACGTAAAAACATTTCGCATTTCTTGCTTTCTTAAAATAAAGTATGATCTTAATTTCTATAATTAATATAATAATATTAATTATGTGTGTGTTTTCTTTTAACACACGATTTGAGGCGAAGATTAATATAGTTTCCTCTATTATTTTAATAATTTTAATGATCCACATTTGAAGACATTTGCATTTTATACGGCTATTTTCCGCTTTCAGCAAATCCCTACGAAAACGCTACTGAAGAGGCTGCGTCCGAGTTCAGCAACCGAGAAATTCCAGTCAACCCCGAAGTGGATCTCAACTTACAAACGAGTAAGTAACTTACCGAGAGTGGCATTTAATTCGTATCAATCTCGTTCTAATTAAGCACTGGGTACTAGAAACTTTTCATTTCTCGTACCGCATGCTTCTAAGTAGACGGCTATAAATTCACGAGAATACTTCATATATTTAATATCTTATATTTTATTTGTGCATCGCACAATCTCGAGCGCTTCTCACGTCGTTAGATTACATAATAATACTTTGTGTGCTTGCACGCACGCTTATTTTAAATATTTAAGATCAAATTTTAAAATTTAACCATCGCCAGTTGAAAATTAATTTCGTATTTAATTATTGGGTAGATTTGTACACCAATATATGTATAATCACAAGTAAAATTATTTATTGATTATTTAAAGCAACTTACATTAACTGTGACGTTTCTATGTTTTATTAATAATCTTGTGTATATTGAACTTAACCTTTGGAACTTAGGCAGCATCTGAAAGTTTAAACCTTAATTAATACGTAAATAGTCAACATATAATAAAGATAAGTATTTATCGTCAAGAAAATGTAAAAATTTAAAAATATTTCATAAGCTCACTTATGAAGTGCGTGTTTATCTTACTAAAATAAAAAAAAATCTATTATAATTTATTTTTAAAATATCATTATTTTAAATAATTATTTTTTACTTACATTCTTGATAATTTGATTCATTATTTCTAATATTTATGAAAATTCTATCTTTACCTGCTCAAGTATTATGTATCACACACATATAATATGTAGATTCAGATAATTAAATACATATAATTGAATTAAAAAATCCTCAAATATGCAACACGCGTATTCAGTCCATTTTGAAATTACACGACATTTATTCAGCTAGCTTTATAAGCTAAGCGAAGCCGTTACTCTTTGCCAAGAAGAAGATGCGATTAGGAAAGGTCATTGTCCGACGAATAGAAGAGAAAGAAATGCAGCTACATTTTGTAATTTACGTAGCAACTCCCTCGTAATGTAAACAATTAGTCGGGTTAAGAGTTAGTGTTTGAGAAAAAAAGAGAAAAGTGAAGTTGACTCTGGCATAATTACATATATCTCGTAATTTGTGTCAACAACAAATCTTACGCTGCATTTTCCACAGACCGCAAGACAAATTAAAAATATGTATTTCCCGCTTAAGTTATTGAATGTATTATAATCAAAAGAATTGCTCATCCAGATGAAAAATTAAAAGCCGTAGTATAGAGACCGATAAATAGAAGTAAGGAATATTGACAAGAATATTATACGTATAGGCGCGGTAAATTCTGACATATTAAAGTATTTTTAGTTGGAACACAATTTATACACGTTTCTATTTATAATTTATACACACATAGTTTTAATCTAAGCCACAGTTTTTTCCGATACGGGGAACAAACAATTACATTAGCTTTTTCATCCGCGCGATATGTCCCAAAACGTGTGATAAAAGTGCACAGAAACGCTCTTCGGGACTATATTAGAGAAGGGAAAAATAAATAAAACACAATAATTTGTCGCCCGAATAGATGGAGAAGCGTGCATAAATACGGAGAAGAAAATTACGTTACGAAAGGAGGGCGAGAAATGAGAATAAAAAATGGGAAAAACTTATAGAGCACGGTGGGGAAGAAGATACAGATAACAGGAAATGCAGCAGATAAATGAGGATGCGAGAGGATGTTGGGAAGAAAAAAATACTCGACTGTGGTATAATTACGGTCCTCTGATATACTCCACCGCCAACGAATCCTATCCTCCTATAACCCCCGACGAAAAAATAGACTGAGCACTTTCCCGGGTTTACCATTATAAATAAAGGAAACGCGAACGGTCCTCAAATAAAACAGCCGCGAAATCGCCCACCGCACAAATGCAGCATGCACGCTAAAAAAGATGACACAAGGGAAGGGCGACAAGGAGTAAAAAAAACGAAGTGACTAAAAACAACATGTAAACCGAGCGTCCGCTTTACGGTGGTCTGAATTCAAAAGGACGCGGCAGTGTGTTGTCGCTCTTGCTAATATATATATTTATATTATATAGTTCTTATACACGCAACTTTTTATGTAATTCACGAGTAGAGAAGCTAAAGAAAGAACAACGCTTTCATAATTCAAGCGCCGATATCCGTGCGATCGATTATGCGGATTAGCCAATGTCTGATTCGACAGAACGCAAGGGAGGATTAGAGTCATAAAAGAACAAACGAAATAAGGCAGAGACGAGAAAGAGAGGGAGAGAGAGAAACTGACAGAGCTGTCGACTCGATAATTACATGCCTCTGAGATGGATTGTGCAAACGCCAAGCCTTATTCTTTTCATCCTCCCTTGATTATTGATGTTTCTCCAGTTGACCGCAAATAAAAATGTAGAAGTGAACGTAATTATTTAATCGAAGAAATAATAAAGGTAGACATAAATACACATATTGTAAAACTCTTTTATCTATTATCGTACTCTTGAAATATCAGCAATGTCATTTATATATCGCAGTTGTTAATTAGAATATTAAAAATCCTTTAATGTGTTTATAAATTTAACTACAAAGAATATAAAAATGGTTTGATTTTCTGAATTTTTATTATAAAGAGGGAGGAAACATATCTTAAAGCAAAGTTTTCTCCTTCTATTTTATTTTAATAACAAACTAGATATAATAACTAAAAACTTTCGTAAAATGGGTACTTGCTAAAAGCATGCGGTCTCTATAGATATGCGAATGGGTTAAACAAAATAAGTACTAGATGGAGAAAAAAAAATAAAATCGATGAGTGGTAAGAGTAGTGCCCGGAAAGCGAAAGACTCGGGTTCGATTCCCGATTCAGCCACTTGTACCTCGCATATTTTTTCAGACCCGCAAATGTTGTTTTCTAACAATTATTTGTCGGGCTGAGGAAGTGTGTAAACGCCCTACACAAACACGACAGTGCCGCTGCCACGGAAGAGATGGATGCTTGGTTCGTGCCTCCTCCCGCCTTAAATCCCCCCCTCGCTTCACTCGGTCATGCTCAGATGCAACAACATGTGTCAAAATGACGTTTGGAAATCCTATCGTCCAATACGTGCGATACATTTGCTAAATACATTTTAATGCGCGGATGCAAAGAAAGCAATGATAAGCTGACTGCCACCGCTCGATCGAAAAAGTAGAATAAGCCACGGATACATGTAGGCAATCAGTGTGCTACAATGAAGAAAAAAACAGAGAACCAAAAATTGTATAATAAAAGAGGCAAAAAACTGGGTAAATATCAATAACAACAGACTCCAATGCTACACATGTGCATAGTGCCAAATCGCGAGCACAGTTTTATCTTTTAATAGCATTATCCATTGTCCCCTCAAAAACAAAGAACCGTAAAAAGAATAAAATGAAAACGAGGGAAGCGGGAAAGCGAACGAAGGGTACGCATGAGCATAAGAATGGGAATTAAAAGCGTTTCCGCGCTTCTCCGGCAATTTTCTTTTTCTGTACAATTGCACGATGGAGAGAGGAAGCGTTCATTTAAAATCCAGATTTTTCTCGTCCGCGTTGGTGCTCTTGCGACCATCCCTTCTCGAATTAAGTAAAATTGGCGTTTACAACAATGTCGTCACGGTTTTCCACCTGGCCTATTTTGCGCTTAATCGAAGAAAAGTCACTGCTCGATTTTATCACGCGAGTGACCGTTCGAGGAACTTATTTATTTCCATCACAAAAAAAAGTTACAATCGTATTGCCATGGCTTATTTAAAGCACATGGCACGGACAGTGTACGACAAACGACAAGCTTAGTTTTTGCAATATAATCAATAACAATTGTTAAAAAAGGAATCTCAGCTTAATTTACAATCAATAAAATGGTTCTCCTCGGTTTGAATAATTGTTTTCGATTATTGGTTGGAAAAAAATAAAATCTAGATATAGAGACAAATGTATGCCAAACAAATTTTTTTTGCTGTATTATTCGAATTAAATATTCGACTCAATGAAGTTATATATCCCGCGTATCTCTATAAATTCGTATAGTTACAGCATCAGGAGATGGTCAAGAATATTTGGAGGTACTGATAGGTGTCCTCACTGCCATTATATTGTTGCTCTTATTGGTCTTCTTCATTATCCTATTTCTAAATCGACGACAGAAGCTACAGAGCTCACCGACAGTATTGAAAAATCCATTTGGCTTCGCTATAAATATGAAGGTAAAACAAATTACGCTCGCTTGATATCCCGCGAGACAAATATGTAAACTAAAATTTACGTTTCATAGGGTCTACTTTTAAACTTAACACCTGGTGGAATGCTGACAGCGGAAACTGCTAATCACGTTTCACCTGACGTGCCAGAAGACGTCAGCATACACGAATCACTTACGATGGAACAATTTAATTCGCCGCTCGTCAGTCCGCAATACAAATCTACATACGCGATAGTGGCGAATTCCGGTGAGTATTCATTAGCAGCGTATCGTATATTATTGACAAATCTTAATGAAAAGCGACAAATAAATTGGTCAAAAAATACAAAAAATAAAAAATGATGAGACAGTGGCTTTTTTTTAGAATCTTCGAAGGATTTCGAAAACATAGAAATACCGGAGGAGAATGTGCGACTGGACACAAGACCGGAATCTGCGGTTGGTCCATCTAGCTGTTCCTCGTCACCGACTAACTCGCCGGCTCGTCATTCCCAACATTACAGAACCCTTCAAAGTTATAGCAGTCCAACTAGGAAACTCAATATCGCGGTTACGCCCAATCACCAAAGGGACGTCGATCACGTTCACTCAAAACGCTGGCACACAGCGCCAAAGGAAAAGCACAAGGTACACATTTAGCTGCGTATTTACCATCATACATATACAATTTAACAGTGCATTTGACTGATTGCGCGAGGGCAAAGGAAAAGTACGTTGCATCCACGAAACCGGAAGTCAAACTACCGCTACTTGAAACTCTCTTGACTTCCCGATGCCAGATTGTAATTTAAGTCAGTTTGTTTAACTTGTTGGAATAAATTTATTTTAGAAGTAGAAGTGGATGGGACGCGAGAGCGGGGGTGAGACCGCAAGATTATAGAATGTTCGATAATTAAACGTGCGTCTCATTTATAGATACCAGCACCAGTCATCAGTTGGAATATTGCGCCCAGTATGAACAAACCGTACAAATGCAAGGAAATTGAGCCAACTAATATACCTCGTCAGTGCCTACGAACGACAGAAAAACTTGGCTCGAGAAACATAGGAGAGGTATAATATTCTTTGCGAATTGCACGTTATCGCGTTATAAAAGTTATTCGAGATACCACTTCTATTTTTTTATCTACCATGCTCCAAAGAATTTGAATTTTTCTTCGACGTCCCCTATCGTAATCAAAATTAATTTAATTTACGAAAAAAAACTAAAGAAAAAATATGGTGCAGTTAATCATATATTTGAGATACAGCACGTACAAATGTGCCCGCAGTTACGCATTTCTGAATCTACTTACACCTAATGGCAGTTGCGGGCACGATGGCGAAAAATTCAATTTACATATTTATCTAAACAAACGTATTTTATCTAACCATACGTACACACTCTACTGCAATCTTGCTATATTCGTTTCTCTTGGTAATATTTAGTAATTTCAAACATGTATAAAATAATCAATAAATTTTTATAAATATTTTTATAAATATTTTTTAATGATGCGCAATATAATTAACATTATTGAAATAAAGGAACTGTATGTGCGATATTTTTTACATAAAAAGAAAATATTGAAAATATTGTTTACAGGCTATAATATGCGAGGCTGTCGGTCTAGACGAGGTTGTATCTGACGCTCCCAGATTAGTCGTTGCTCGCGTACCCCTGTGTACCAGCGATATTCGAACAAATAACACAGCCGAACAGATGAGAGAAGTGCGATTTCTGTCGTGTTTATCCGATCCGAATGTGGCACGTGTATTAGGGGTTTGCACCGTCGAGCCAGTGCCATGGACGATTATCGAGTATACAGAACTCGGTGATCTGGCTCATTATCTTCAGTACAGTGTACCACTCACGGGAACGCTCAGGCCAAATTGCAACTTAAAAACCCTCAGGTAAACTTGTACTTAGAATAAAGATTTTCAATTTTTTTTTTTTTTTTTTTTTTGGTCGAAAACTGAACCACTTTTTTGCTTTTATCGGTTAAAAAACTACAAATTATGATAAGAAATGTGTGATATAATATCGCGCCTAAAATATAAAATATAAATCTATCTCTATAAAATAATCACATAAAATATAAAATTTCTTCTTCTACAAAATTTATTTGAGAAATTTTTATTATTTCCAGTCAAAGTTGTCTGCTGTATATGGGAACACAGATAGCATCCGGCATGAGATTCCTTGAATCGAAGAATCTGGTGCATAAAGATTTGGCGGCCAGAAATTGTTTGGTAGGTCGCTCTTACACTGTCAAAGTGACCGACATAGCCATGTGCAGTGATCTTTACAAGAAAGATTACAGCGATATAGGCGGCAGACCCCCCGCACCAATTAGATGGTTACCTTGGGAAAGCATTCTACTAGTAAGACTTTTAAAGTATCTTTTAATTGTTCATGATTATAAAATTAGGCTGTGTATTTTTTCAATTATATAAAAAACGTTCCGCAATTCGCAATTTTAATTTTAATTAAAGATTCTCTAATCAATTTGCAATCAATATTTAGCGAAAACATCAAAATTGCCGTTTAAATTTCAGGATAGGTATACATGCTCGAGTAGTATATGGTCTTTTGCCGTGACACTCTGGGAGGTGATGAGTCTCGCTAGGGAAAAGCCCTTCCAACATCTGTCAAATGATCAAGTTATTCAGAACGCTGAGCATATGTATTACGGAGGAGAGCTACAGGTAAGCGTTCATCTTGGCAATTACTTCATAATTAATCATTTTTCAGAGTTTAATTAAATCTTACTCGAGGATTTAATTTTAATACATTTTAGTACAGGATTTAATTTTAATACATTTTAGTACATTTTTTACAAACTAGCCAAGTATTTTTATTTATTAAGAATACTAAGATATTATAAAAATAATTATTGGCATAGAATGTTCATTTTAATACAATACAATTAGAGTTGTCTATGCAAAAGTCGTGAATAAAAATTTGACGAAGTTTTTTACTTTCCATAGCTTCTTGTTTGTCTTCAAATATTTGTATTTCAGGTACTTCTGCCGAAACCAACAATGTGCCCGGAAGAAGTATATCGGATGATGTGTTCATGTTGGAGAAGAGACGAGACATCGCGACCAAATTTCAAGGATATCTACACGTTCCTCAAGAACATAATAGCAGACTATCGACCCGGTGCATAAATAATCTCGGTTAACTGTGATACAGAATGAACAAATAATCTCTTTGAATATGAACGACAACACGTCGTCGGGAATATTTCAAGCAGGACGGAACGATTTATACGAGATCGTTATACTCGCTTGGCATGACGCCTCGCGAATCAGATTCTCCAGAAATGTACAATCGTTAGTTTTAGACATACGTGTATCGAAGATGTTGGACTTCGTGTCTCTTTTCTCTCGCAGAAAAGTCGACAAACGCAGAGAATTCGCGCTGCAAGCGTAAAGTTCAGAGGCGATTAAAGATTATCACCCAAGCAGATTCTATCGCTCGTAATCTGTTATCCAGACGAAAGTAATGACGATAACGGATATCGTAATATCGAAATGAATGCCAAAGCAGAAAGCACACGAGGAGAGAAATGTATAATTATCGTGCAAGTATTAGATTTATTTTCTTCAGATATTCAAAAATTTTGCTGTTCTTTGACTCGAGTGTATAGTCGCGTCACTTTTGTCTGGACGTCTAATGAAATTTCATTTTCTAGTCATCTATGAATCTTTAATTCTCACGAAAGTGCTATCGTGTACAGTATTCTAGCATAAATAATGTGTAATATGTACGTCACTATGCTCAGTACTGATAAAGTCTATCCATTTGTACATATAAAGTTTAAGTCTTAACGCTAGATAAATGGGAAATTTTTACGGCAGTAGATGTCATGACAGCTGTTTTTTTTTTCCTTTTATGTTGTCTTATTTTATTTATTCTCTTTGTCGTTTAATTCTTCTACAAATTTCACGCAAGAATGGCTCTAATGTAATTATTATTTCGCTTTAAAATTCGTGAATAATGGCGTGAGTTAATGGCTCGATTGTAAAAAGTATCCGTAAAAATAAGCACGAGCAATATTTGAAAAAAATTTAGACGTGTTTAGTGGATTAAATACAGATATTGTGGCATGACATTATTTTGTTAGCTTACCGTCTTATGCCCTAAAAATTTCAGCTAACGATCAGTCAACAATTGTACATTCAGTAGTGAGTACTTATTATTCCATTTTTCTGTTTATAAATTTAAAGTGTACTATATTAAGTGGTGTAGACTTGAAGTATGTTCTTCCCAAGAACGCGTAATATAAATACATATCTTTGCTCGTTTTTATTTAAAACCAGAGAAATGCTAAGAACATCTATATAGTGACAAGTATCATGCAAAAAATTAATAAAGATTTAAACAAAAAAACGCCATATGTTTGTTGAAATTTTAAATTACTGATACGCTTAAGCGTATTGAGGATAGCAATACAAAATAAAAATGTTAGCATAGAGATAAAAAAATTAAACTTACATTTATTTTTTTTCTTGATAAAGAATATTTTAATTTATTTATTGCATTATATAATATTTTTATTATATTTACTTTTGCTATATTTTTCCATATTTGTGATTAATTTGTATTTTAATTATCATTTTAAAATATGTGAAGTCCAAAAATAATAAAATGCAGCTTGTTATTTGAATAAATAAAAAAATTAATTTAGGCGAAATTAGAAACGTTTAGGCACATATGCAAACTTGCAGATATAAATACTCATTGTTTTCCTTAGATATTGAGTGGATTACAAAAAATTTTAGATAATTCTTATCATTATAATTGTTTTCAATTTAGCAAAGATTATGTAAAAGAGCAAACTTAATTTCGATGAATGATAAACCCTTGTAGAGTGCTTGTTTTCAATAATAACTTAATCCGTCGTGGAGGACCTGATCATCTGATTGTCAAAAGTTCTTTGAACTTTTACTTATGGGCATTATTTAAAATATCTACATTGACACAGGTGTTATTGGTACATTCGACTAGGACATTGAAGAAAATTGTCAACAAATGCGAACAGTAAGAATTTTTTAACGTCGAAAGATTAATGATAACAAAGGCTAGCTCAACATGGCTAGCTCAAGTTCAATAGTTATCTTTAAAGAATTTTTTATAAAAATAAGCGGGCAAATATATTAAAATTATTGATACAGTATTAAAATTAATATAATTTAGAAACAAGATTATACACAGATATAGAATTATTTGAATAAATGTCTTTTATTATTTTTATATATTAAATTCACTCCCTGAAATTATGTTCACATATTAAGAAACGTCTTATATGCAATATGTAAAATATATAGCTGATTATTTTTATGTTTTTGTATTTGCAAAAATTTTTCCTTGATTTTACAGAAGCTTCGTCGTATTTATTTATTAAGCTTATCTATCTCTTATTTGCGGTATACATGCAAAATTCCCCAATGTGCATAGCTGATTATCATTCTGAACAATAATATAAGAAATTAATGTTACATCTTTTGATAAAGATTGATTAACTAACTCATATATAATATATGTTAAAAATTCTACTTGGAAAATATATAATCTCTGTGGTGTCGTTGAACAATACCAAAGATCATACGATAACGAGATCGACGAAAGATCGATAAACTTGTTATGTTATATTTCACACATCAAATTAATATTACAGAATAATATTTGCCTAACGCATCAAAGATAATTAACTTGATTTTAATCTGTTTATCTTTTAATATATATCAAGTGGAAAATATCTGCAAGACAAAATGTCATTGTATATAAGATCAATAAGAATGGAGAAAAGATTATTCATATTTCTATTAGGATAATGACCATATTTAGCACTAAATATGAGACATAAAGAAATGGGACTTTATCTACAAACATTTCTCTGCTGCATCTTTATTTAAAAATTTATTTAATTCAGCTAAAGAGAGAGAGAGAGAGAGGAAGAGAATACTATATGCATTGCTAAGAATTTGTATAATTGCAAGAAAGAGATAATTTAAAAAGATTTAAAAAAAAACCGTATAGTTTAAAACCCAATTACACAATTACATAGAGAAAATGTTGTCTTGTGCATTAAAATGAACTCTTTTCGCTATGACATAATCGGCTCTACAGACTTTCGACTGTTATCTGCAGTCGACTTATCAATAGTGCAAAAGAATTGCGAGCGATATAGTGGTCATGTGTGCGTGCCATTTATTCTAACGTACATGTGTGTGTATATCGTGTAACGCTGGCCGGTTGTGTTTATATAATGGTAGCGTCCCGGGAAAGTGAGATCATTGAATCGTCGGCTGTCAGAATCACACGCTACACTCCGAGACACTCTTACTCGCCGAAAAAATGAGATCTTGCACGCTCATAATCATCACTCTCGCGACCGTCCTTCTCAACACCAGTAAGTAAAACACTTTTTTATGTAAAATAATAAATTATATAACTAACATTTTTACAATGTATAAACACAGTAAAATATAAATATGTCATATTTTTTAACACATATGCGATTTTAAAAATAGATAACTAACTTTAACTTGTTTTTTTTCATTTAGAGATTATTATTTAATTATAATATTAATATTTTTTTACATATACATATTAATTTAATTTTATATTTTGTTGTAATAATAAAAGTTATAAAAGATTTTGCCAAATATTCTAAGAAAATATACACGTATACACGATCAAATAAAATTTTTTCGTTACTATATATTCTTTATTTTTATATCTTCTTATCATTTTCTTTTTATTCTCTTGATTAGAAAAAATTTTATCTTTTTTGCATTAATTTAAAAATTAATCTGTATGTTTCCTCTGAAAAATATATCACAAGACAATAGTTTTTTGTAGATACTTGCATATCGAGACAAATTGAATTAAAATTTTTGCTCTGTAAACACATAACACACGCACACACACACGGGGGATTTTATTTTTTTACGCGTTAGAATTTTAACTCATATTTTTAAACATCAGTTCTAATGTAAATTTTATCTTAGTCCAGCATTTTAATGTTTAACCTTAAGACTGAGGCAATATTTAATTGTCATTATATTAATTACACAAAAAATGTTTGCTCTTAAAACAATTAATTATTTTTGAAACATTAATTGACATAGTCTTTGATTCTTAGGGCAACGAGAAAAAGCTGGAATTGTTAAAACGCAATTTTAATAAAGGCGTAAATTTGTTTTCAGAATATATCAATGCATTCGAAACATGTCCGCAAGAGAATTGCCTTACGTCTGATAAATGCGAGGAAACAATTAACATTCCATTTTTATGCTATGGGCCTAAACAGGGTACCACATGCTGCAGTATAGGTAAGTCCTCATTTTTTGTAGAAATTATTACATTGTTGCAGTTATTGTTAGGGATATTAAGAGCTGATAGTAAAACAGAAAAATACATTATATCACAAAGAATATCAGAGTTACGTATCGATCAAATTGATAAAGAATCGAAAAAGTGACGAGTATTTTTATCATATTTTAGAACAATAGTTTATACTAATCCAAATCCAAATCAAAATAAATCAAAATAATAAAGTCGTTTAGAAAAGCGATTTGGCAAATCTGTAGCAGCTGATACTTCAATTTTTAGAGTGATAGAACTAATTATTTCTCTATTATCATATGTAAGAAACGTTCAAATTGTTTTTTTGTGTGATAATAAAATCTGCGATTTTGAGAAATTGCATTTTTGACATGTCCTGTGAACGTTTCTCTCTTAGGCCCATTCTACAATAAGTCGTATATCGTTAGTCGTAAGCAAATTGACCAATTACAATCGAATATTCTCAGAATAATCGACTGTGATTGGTCAATTTGCTTATGATTAACGAGTAACGACTTATTGTAGAACGGGCCTTAATAGATAAATTCTCTATTGTTACAGTTAAATCAGAGTTCAGAACCCTTTGCCGTCATCATGGTGGAGAATGCATGGATAGATGCGCTTTGACACTGCAACAAAACGCGGTCGACTGTCCGAGCAATCAAGTCTGTTGCGTTTTGGTTTAAACAGCTTATTGAAGCGTAGTAACTAGTCAAAGAATAATCTCTCTCTGATTATAACGACAAGTTTCAATCTAATTTAATTATATGACACACAAAATAATCAAAGTATCGTTTAACATCAATTCTCTTGAAAAAAAATAAGACAAGAAATACATGTAACACATTTTTTTTTTTAAACATATTCCTTTTAATAAATCAGGTGTATATTGTTTTCATATAACATGGAAAATTAAGCTTATTATTATAATGAGACTTTTTGATCCAATTAAGAAGGACCTATTGAAAAATTCCATAAATAATAAGATATAATACGATATATGTCACGAATAGTATTTACATCCAATGAGATATACGATTCTATTAGGAATAAATTTATTCATTATATACATAGCTAAAATAAACTTTGCTAACAAAAATAGAAATGTGTCTCTATATAAACTGCTTGTTGTAAAAGTTTCACTTTTATTATCAATTTTGATAAGAATTAAAAGAATAATGATAAGGTGCTATTTATCGATTCTAATAAGTTTTTCAAAATTATATCCACATTGTTTTTAAAACAAATGTCATGTATGTTTAATATATCAAATTATTTAATTAAAAATTTAATCTAATATATATGTTTTTCGTCTAAAATGTAATTATAAATATTAACAATTTTTAATAAAAATCTCTTATATTCATGTATAGCTAAATTTATTTTAGCCTATCTTATACCTACATCTAATCTTTGATCAATAACATTATAATTATTATCTATATGATATCTAATACATGATAGAGCTAATTCATCGAAAATAACATGTAATCATAATTTAATCAAGAATCAATTAAATCTTGCCAAATAACGTAATGTTAAATTGTGAATTAAAAGATACTATCTCGCAGTGGTACTGAAATATATGATAATCTGAATATTTTTATCTTGATTCGAATTAAATTTTTCATTTAAATTGAGATAAAATTCGATGGAATTAAAGAAAATTAAAAGCTGCCGTTAATACGGCGTTATTCTTACGTTTCTCGAACAATGATAATTTGAAGGAGAAGTCAGAGGAAAAGAAAAGGATAAGAGAAAACAAGGGAAAGGAGAAAGCAAGCAGGATATACCGTGAAGTTTTATCTGGAAAGAAAAGTTGCCCGAAGCGGAGACGAGCTGAGGCGGTTGACAAGGGGTCGGTCAAGGAACAACGTATACAAGAGAGGCGACCTAAAGAAGAAGGACAGAACTGAGTGAGTGAGGGGAGTAAAAAAAATAAGAAGAGGGGAGGTGTGCGGAGCAAAAGAGAGGGATAAGCTTTGCCATGGGCGATGCAACCAGAACGTGCAATAATGCATACATATATATCTGTGCACTGATATACAAAACTGTATTTGTTAGCCTTTGACGATTAAAAATCTCATACAACGAAGAAGAAGAGGGAGAAGTAATATAAAATATATGAAACAATAGTAATACGTTTGTTCCACTTTATTTACGATTAGTTGACATTTTTACATTTGTTGTTTATTTCTCATTTTATGATAATTAGTTTTGAAAAAGAATGAACAGATAAATATTAAAAAACGGATGACATATAAATAAAACTTTTAATAAGAAATTATACGCAATAAAAATCATTGTAATTGACTAAACAAAACGAAATATAAGCTTTTGTCGCAAAAAAAAAAAAATAATAGAGATAACTTTATATTTTTTATTCCATCTTTCCAAGATATAGGTAAAATCCTGCAGTACAAACTATGTGACAAATGAAAAACAGGTGTAAAGCTGAAGTGGATAATATGGTTATTACATGGCAATAAAGAAGACAAGCTGGAAAATGAGATATGTTAAAAGGTCGCAAGAATCGCTGACATTTCCATTGCACCGCAATATCGCCATTCTCATTTCTGTTTGAAATTTCTCTTTCTATTTCTCTCATAGCACACGCAATTGAAAAATATGCGAGGGAAAGAAGAGAAAAGAAGAAAAGCACAAGCACTTGCGTCGCCGGAAGCGGTATACGGGCAGATGCCAATATGACAGTACACGTACAAGAGCACGTATACGCGCAAGAGCGCGTTTCTCTTGACCCTCGGGGGAGGTAAAAGCGCATAATATTACGTAGTGTGGAACAAGAAGAAGAGAGCGCGCATCCCTTCCACGACTTGCGCCTGTAGCGCCAGCGAAGAAAGACACCCTCAGGGTTGCTCGGCCGAAGATACGTAGCGGCTTCAATGAGACCGCGATAACGAAACGGCGATAACATATTATCTTTCGCGTGCGCTCGCGACTGCTTTAAGAAGCGAAACGGAAAGTACCGATGAAGAACTTTGAAGGTAAATTTTGCAAAACGCGCGCGAGAGCGCCCGCGGTGGTAGATTATCCTAATCTCATTATTTTTCTTGCGATAAATGATGCCATCAACCAAGTAGAATGCCAAGTTGAAGAAGAAGGGGTAGCGCACCTCGCCGCGAGCGATGCAGGCAAAATGTCGGCGGGATGCGATGGCACACGTATCTGCATGCATGCATATACGCTCGTGCACTTACACACACATATGCATATTGATATATATATATATATATATATGTGTGTGTATATATACGCGAGAGTCGTTTCGGGTGGCCCGCGGGTGAAGGTACGGGATCGCGGCGTGGGAGAAGAAGAAGGACGTCGTCTTTCTCTCCCCTTTATCTCCCCTTCCCCCCCGTTTACCCTTCTTCTTCTTGCGTTCGTTCGCTATCGTTGTGCGCGAGTGGTGCCCCGGGCGATAGACACGCGGTGCTGCTGCATCCCATCGTGAAGCGGTGCGGTCGTTCCGCTGCGGGCGCGGAAACGAGAGATAGCGCGGCGAGCCTGGTCCTCTCCACCTTCGTGTCCCAGTGAGAGAGGTGGTCGAAGGGCGAGAGCCAGAAGGGTGGAAAGAGAGAAAGAGAAAAAGAGAGAGAGAGAGAGAGAGAGGGATCTCTCTATGTTGCCCCGAGGGTACCCAGCGCTTTCCGTTCGTCATTTGCATCAACCTTTGCTGATATTGAAATTATTCTGTATACATGTAGATACGCGTAAGAGATTCATTTTCTTTAAAAAAAAATCATGTCGAAAAATAGAAGAGACAGAATTTATTTTTATTTATCATTTGACACAATTAAAAATAACCGATTTATAATTTCTTATATTACTCTAATAAAAATTTGTTTTGATCTTATAAATAATGAAAGAAAAGAATGCAAACATTATCTTTGGTTTTTCCATCGTTCCTTTAATCTATCTCAGTTTTTTCGATATTTTCTTGGTTGCAATCTTATATCCAACTGCGGTCGAATTATTACAGTGTTTTCGGTGACCTTATTCGGCTCTCGCCGTGTTCCTCTCCGTATGTTTCCGGCGCGTCATTACGTCTCTCTAAATCTTCATAACTGTCTCCGGTGTATATCCAAGACGTAAAATTTCTAGAATGTCTCCCCCCCAATTGCAATAAAGCGTTCTTCGGCGTCCTCCTTTACCGCCAGCTCGCACCCGCTCTTATATCTCCCTAACACATAGCCTCCTCGTCCTCCTCCTCGTTCTCCTCCTCTATTGCGTTCTCTCTCCTAGTGCACGCTCGCTTGGAGGGAGTAACGATGCCCTGAAGCGGGCCTCCGCGGCGCGGCACTGTGGTAACGATAAGCAACGAAATGAAATATTAATGAAGTACCTGAGCGCACGTCCATTTTTCGCGGGCATCTCACCACCAACGCCTCAGGTGCCGAAGAAAAAGTCGGCTGTAAATCGGAAGTAAAAGAATCATCGCTAGAAAACAGAGAAGAGGAAGAGAAGGAACGACTGCTGTGTCATTCTCGTGGCATCTAGATTGCAATGTAACATTTTGATTTAACAATATCTAGTATCATCTCAAGAAAGTTGTGTCACTCAATTATCTTTCTCTCTCTCTCGTATCTGTTTAAAAGATATAGATATATATAAACAAAATATAAAACTTTTATATTATTATTAGTGTTTTTTTTTTACGTTTAATCTTTTTTTTGTCATATATTTGCTATCGTTGGAATCATATATTTAGGAACTTTCAAGAATGTAAAGTAATAGAAACGTAAAGTTGAGGTAAAAGTTTATAGAGGAAAGAGAGAGAAACGTGCAGAAAGATGATGATAAAAAAAAATATCGAATTATATGTTTTATTATAGTTTTGTTAGATTTTAAAAAAACTTATGTCCTAAAAACGAGCTAAAATAGAGAGACATACTAAGATCAAATAAGGTCACTGAAAATGATTCATAATAATTTCTTCGCAATTTAAATATAAACTCATAATGATATCTAGATATCTACTAATCGATCAAAATAAAATACATAAATTTCTGTAACAGCAAGTTTTTTTTATCATTGGATGCTTCTATCTCGGCTCAAACTCATAAGTTATTCATATGATTCTTATCATAAACTTACACAATCGTTATTGACATATTATTTTATTTCATTGCATTTCTTATCGATTGAAATTTTATATAAAATTATCAAACTCATTTGTATATATATATATATC
Source organism: Formica exsecta (assembly GCF_003651465.1). NCBI lineage: Eukaryota > Metazoa > Arthropoda > Insecta > Hymenoptera > Formicidae > Formica > Formica exsecta. Next base: position 2,484,063 of record NW_021849211.1, read on the forward strand.
TATCACGACAATGAAAATACGAGAATGCATTTATGTTACAACGATAAATATCTCTTGTGAAAGTCAAACGATCCCGATTATACAGCAATAATAACGCACCGCCTGCGTTTAGCCCTTCAGCGAAATCCGAGCGTCACATTTTCGCGAACAATGTATGGAAAATAACCCATTGCCCACCTTTACCGTCGTCGCGGCAATGCGTGTCAGCGATGGTTGCATTGCGATGAATACGAAAATACCTGGGGCAATTCCCTAATTGCAGTGAGAGGCAAACGAACAGAGAGAAAGAGAAAATGAGAGTAAAACGGAAGAAAGAGAAAGAGAGAGAGAGAGAGAGGTGGAGGCCGAGAAGGGAGAAAGAGAAAGTCGTAAAGAGAAAGCGAGATAGAAACGGGCGAGTGGGGGGGGGGGGGGGAAGGATCTATTCCTTTTTTCTTCAGCAATATGCTTCGAGCACTTTTTCTCTCTCTTTCTCACCTGGCGTAGCTCCGTTGCCTCGCGAACCTCCGCGATGTACCATATATTCACCTTCGTTTCATCTTATCCCGCTCTCTCTTTCTCTCTTTCCCCTTCGCCCGATGCTCCACGTGTCTCTCCTATGTCGTGTGCTTCGAAGCGATCGAACGCCCCCGCGAGCCAGCATGGACCAGCGCCTTTCTCGTGCGTATCGCCGTCTCGCTCGATCTCTACGATTCTCACGAGTCGCCGCGGGACTCGTTGCCTACAAGCCTACAGGACTATGCCGATGGATAGAAGAGGAAAGCAGAAACGGTCCAGCACGATGTCCTTCCTTCCCTCCTTTGTATCACGAATCGGCGCATTTCGTTCGTTTTTATCTCTCACGTCAGTATAAACAATTTTAAAATACACTGCAATTGGTATGAATAATTGGTATGGATTGTACGCTAAGTCAAAGAATTTAATGCTAAATTAGTTTTAATTTCAATCTATAAGCTATCGATTTTCCCACTTGCCTAGGAAAAGCAATTTACAGATCAAAATGTGTACTTAAACTTCCTCTTTCGTAATTTCCATTATTAAACGATGTTTGATTTTTTTTCCGCCTGTAATATCATGAATATTAAAGAAAATTATTTCGAACACTATTTAATCGAAAACGGTAAGTAGTACGTGTCACTCAAGTGTCCGCAATCTTCTTATCTTCGTGAGCCCGACGTGATTATCTTTTATTGCTTAATAGCACGTTTTCGACCGTATGGCGCGATGATGATTCGAACTATCGACACCATCGGCGAGGAATAAATTAAAAAAAAAGGAAACTATCAGCATCGAAAGGCTCTGCTTACCGCTCGCGAGCAATGAGTTATCGTATATATACAAGGGAATTTTCCAAATGCTTTATTACTATACGCGAGAAGAGCGTTGACTTTTACTGCGGAATGCTACGCACATCCAGGGAAAAGCAAAACTTTAACTCTCGCATGTAAATCTTATTTGCAAAAGTGTCGGGAGAGGGAGGGAGACAGGCATAAAATCGTGGAAAGAACTCGGTGGACCAGCAACGGCACTTAATGGAGTGATTATAGGAGAGTTATTAGACGAGAGTCTCTCGGAGAGGGCGAGTGGGGGGGGGGAGGGAAGGATCTATTCCTTTTTTCTTCAGCAATATGCTTCGAGCACTTTTTCTCTCTCTTTCTCACCTGGCGTAGCTCCGTTGCCTCGCGAACCTCCGCGATGTACCATATATTCACCTTCGTTTCATCTTATCCCGCTCTCTCTTTCTCTCTTTCCCCTTCGCCCGATGCTCCACGTGTCTCTCCTATGTCGTGTGCTTCGAAGCGATCGAACGCCCCCGCGAGCCAGCATGGACCAGCGCCTTTCTCGTGCGTATCGCCGTCTCGCTCGATCTCTACGATTCTCACGAGTCGCCGCGGGACTCGTTGCCTACAAGCCTACAGGACTATGCCGATGGATAGAAGAGGAAAGCAGAAACGGTCCAGCACGATGTCCTTCCTTCCCTCCTTTGTATCACGAATCGGCGCATTTCGTTCGTTTTTATCTCTCACGTCAGTATAAACAATTTTAAAATACACTGCAATTGGTATGAATAATTGGTATGGATTGTACGCTAAGTCAAAGAATTTAATGCTAAATTAGTTTTAATTTCAATCTATAAGCTATCGATTTTCCCACTTGCCTAGGAAAAGCAATTTACAGATCAAAATGTGTACTTAAACTTCCTCTTTCGTAATTTCCATTATTAAACGATGTTTGATTTTTTTTCCGCCTGTAATATCATGAATATTAAAGAAAATTATTTCGAACACTATTTAATCGAAAACGGTAAGTAGTACGTGTCACTCAAGTGTCCGCAATCTTCTTATCTTCGTGAGCCCGACGTGATTATCTTTTATTGCTTAATAGCACGTTTTCGACCGTATGGCGCGATGATGATTCGAACTATCGACACCATCGGCGAGGAATAAATTAAAAAAAAAGGAAACTATCAGCATCGAAAGGCTCTGCTTACCGCTCGCGAGCAATGAGTTATCGTATATATACAAGGGAATTTTCCAAATGCTTTATTACTATACGCGAGAAGAGCGTTGACTTTTACTGCGGAATGCTACGCACATCCAGGGAAAAGCAAAACTTTAACTCTCGCATGTAAATCTTATTTGCAAAAGTGTCGGGAGAGGGAGGGAGACAGGCATAAAATCGTGGAAAGAACTCGGTGGACCAGCAACGGCACTTAATGGAGTGATTATAGGAGAGTTATTAGACGAGAGTCTCTCGGAGATTAATTGCGGTTAAGCCTCCTCGTTAAAACCGCGTGAATGATTTGAAATATAGCCCATGGTGACTATAAAACAACGTTGTATTAATACACTATAATTTCCACACTCGTAAAGAATCTTTCTTTATTAAATTGTGGTCGCGCGCGAATGTAAACATTGCACATGACATCTTTCTTTGTAAATGACATTATAAAAAATTTCATTGCTAACGCTGTATTGAGATTTTGCTTGATTATAAATTAAATCACCGAGCACCTCACGAAAAAGAAGGATTCACAGATATGTCATAATCAATAATGTAAAAGGGTAAATTTTGAAAACTATATTTTTAGAGAGTTTTGGAACTATATATATTTTTTCCTTAACTTTAGATTTTTTTTAATTATTAATTTAATTATTAAAATAACAAACATTTTGTTAGAGAGAGAATCAGTAATTGAGATCGTTTAAAAGCGATACGATATATCGATATGCATTTAATGCTTCTAATATCACGATTATTCGCAACAGACATTCTCGTTGCAGAATCGGTGGAAAATCAACAATGCGTATTCATAAATTTATTATAATGCGTGCAATTAGCTAATTCTATAAAATAATTCCCGTAGTATCGTAGCCAATTATGCTTCGTCAAGCATCTAACGCTCTTTATATAGTCTCTACTATAAAATTTACTAATAACAGTGAAATCGGATACCCTCATAAAATAATTTAGCCATTCAAATTATAATTCTCTTAATTGAGAGCATAACGTACTGCAATAAAGTAACACGCACAAATGAAACGGGTAATATCGAAACGGTATTTCAAATCTACAATAAGTCTCCAAAAAGATATAAATGCATTACGCTATTGACATAAATGATAAGCGCTTTGATGCGCGCGTCGATCGAAAATATTTCAGCTTTCTCCCGAGCACAATGTCTCATCTTCCAGGATTCGTAAAGATCCGCTGGAGACGCTTAATAAGCATTGTTAGCGGGGTCCGATCATGCCTAGGTGGGAGTCGAGGCCCGGAGCACATCCCACGGCACATCTACGCGAGCTGCCTACCTTTCTCAGGGAGCGTTCTCTTACCTTACATAAGTTCGCGCGGGATAAACGAGGACGAACGGCGCGACGGCGTAGAGGAGAAAAGAGAGGAAAGTAGAACGATGGGAGAGACGGGAAGAACGGATGAACGAGAGGTGAAGGTATGGCTAAAGAAAAGAAAGGGTGAGAAGGAGAGTGTGGCTGGAGGTAAGAGAGAGAGAGAGATGAAAGGTAAGCTATAGCGAAGGAGAGAAAGACCGCAGGGGTCGTCTGGGATCTTCTAAAAATGATTCACAGCCTCCGGTAATTTACATTCGCTTGCGTGGGTGATCGTCGACTCGAGAAGGGAGACGAATAGGGGGGGGGGAGGTGGGAGGAGGTG
>NW_021849211.1:2488390-2517652 GCF_003651465.1 Formica exsecta
GGAGGTGGGAGGAGGTGGGGGGGAGGGGGCCGCCGGCTAAAACTCTCCTCTCTGCCGACTGCCATCGAAAAGGTTAAACATACACCCACCGGAGGTCACGTAACCATCGGAGAGAAAGACCGCTCAGGCTACCTCCCCCTCGTTGGAACGCAACCTATGGCCGTTGTGTACGTGTACTTTGCGCATGCAGAACGATGCATGGCCTGCGAGGACAAAAGAGAAGAGAAGAAACGGCAGAAATCCACTTTGAATCTCAAACTGATTGGCAGGTCGCGCGTTAGCAAGTTTACAGAAATTGTATCGAGCGAGAGAAGCGAGAGGAATTATATCATTTAGAGGTTCGCAGAGTTTTTTCTTACATTCATATGACACACATTAGGTATCTATTGTAAAACTTTTCAACTTTAGAAATTATAGAGTTACGCGCGTTGAGTTAAAAAATATCAGAGAGATAAATAGAAAAAAAATCTTATTTCTCAAATAACTCTATTTCGATTATAACAGATATTTAATTTAAAAATTTATTGTGTATGACAAGAGATTTAATATTAAAACTGAAAAGTGCGTACATATATCAATAAACACGATTGTCCATTTTTCCCTCCTTCCATTTTCACTAAGGAAAATTGATGTCACAGAATTTTTAATTGAAAGAATCGATTCTGATTCTGAGACATATTATATACGTGGCCGTAGAATTTGCGCGATGATTCATATATAAAGATCGCCAATATGAAAAAAAAAAAATATATATATATATAAAAGACAACGAAAAGCAAGCCGGGTCGAGGGGGAGAAGAGGGTGGGTGAAGAATAAGAACGCTGGACGGATAGGTGGAGAAGCGGAACTCTCGCCTTCGGCGCAGCACGACCCGTTTCAGAGACACGTAGGTTCAAACCAGGGGGCGAAGAAGACCAGGACGTGGAGTGGGAGGGGGGAGGGGAAAGAGAGAAGGCTTCTCTCCCTAAAATATGTGGACCCACGGGCAACACTCGGACTCTTCTCGTTACATCCCGCTGGATGCTCCGGGCGTATACCGGTCCGCCAGAGAGTCTGTGTATATCGTATGATACAAAAACATCGCATTATTTTCCTCTCTCTCTCTGGAGCGCGTACGCGTACCCTCCCTCTCCCCTCTCGTCTTCTTCTTATTCCTCTCTCCTCCGCGAAGGGCCCGCGGGCATGTGACCACCATTATGCTCATCCTCCTTCCCCGATCCCGTGATCTTCCCCCATCCTCGTTCTCCTTCTCGTCCTCCTTCGCACAACCTCCTTCCTTCCTTGTTCCCATCTCTCGCCGTTGGGATATCCTTTTGCCTCGAGAATTACGTATCCGCTATAAACGAGTCGAAACGTAAGCGCCGCTTGCCGGCGATCGCACCACCGGCTAATTAATTACGACGCGATGCTCGCCCCCAAACGATCTCTACGGGTGTTTCCGGATTCTAAATCTTTGTCGGAAATTAATTTGTCGCGGTGTGAAAAGCGTTATCTCGTTACAACAATAATGTTGCCTTTGCATAAGATATATTAACGGTGAAAGAAAAGTTAAATGCATCATTATAGACAATTTTGCCTGTCATGCTAAATCCATTTTGGAGTTTGTTACTTCAAGAGATAGATCAATCTATCTATCACGTCTTTAAATAATAGCTATTCTATGGATCGGGTATCTACATCTGTCTTCTTGCACACAGGCGTGAAATATACATTAATATACATAATATTATTAATCAATGATAATAAAAAATCTTGCTAGTCTCGCGTTTCTTCTTCGCTTGAGAAATTAATAAAGTCAGCTTGTGAAACAAGAATAAAAAAAAATTGCTTAAGATCATTTCCATTATTATTTATTGAGAAACGATAGAATGCTGTTTGACGTTTCTCCCCCGGAAAGAAATCAACTTTATATTCATAAAAAAAAAAATTTTTTTTCTTAAATCTGTCTGACTTTATTCGCATGCAAATGCTTTGTGCGCATGATATATATGTATAATAGTTACATGACTGTAACATGCATATGAATGCTCAGACACGGCGCTCTTGCTACGCATTTCCCAAAAGCGAGGAATCGAGGAGATTTGGGACGCCCCGTAATCGCCCCGCGGGCATATTGCCTAAAGCGAATGACAGAAACGAGCCACGAACGCCCGATTCAGGCGAAACGTTAAAATGAATCTCGAAACGGCAAAGTCGCTCTTCCCTCGTCGCGTTTTCCCTCGTCCTCCTTCTGTCTTTCTTCTCTTCCCCACGTTGGACGGATCAACATATATACGAGCGTCACTTTGTCCCTGACAAAGTTGGCGTTTACGTATGCGAGCAACATCGTCCGGTGGGTTTGGAAGTGCCCGGGGCATTCTGGAACGATGTTGTCGGCCGTGGCCGTTTTGGCCCCGGGGCACCTCGAATACGAGACAGAGAGTGAGGCCCGAGCCTGGCTTGGTTCTCCCCCCCTTCTCGATAGCCGATGGCCAATCGTACGGACGAGGTACCAATTGTAATTTTACGAAGACGAAATCTACGGTTGATGTTGAGAATGTTTCATTTATTCGGCGACAATGTCGGCACGCAGGTCTCCCTTTCTCGGTTTTGAAAATTATTTTCGTAGATAACGCTCACGATAGTCTACGTAATTTTCGATATTAAATTCACGGATGCCATAAAGCTTTTTATAAGAAAAAAATCTAAATCGCATCATTTCTACCATGACACCTTTACATTTGCGTTATCGTATTTAATAAATCGAACTATATGTATATCGTTTTTATGGCAAAGATGTAATTCTGGTTATTAAAGTTCGCGTAATACTATTCGAATGACCGATGTTGTGAGTCTCGATTGCATCTCGATTGCAAAGGTCATATCATATGATCAAGAGACTTATCGAGTATATGTCTATTTATTCTTCTCGGTACTTATGTAATACCGCAAATGTGAATAATTAATGGCTTTATATCAACTGAAGGATTACACTTAAATAAATCATCATTTTTTAATGTAATATTCACCCAACTATTTTGTAATCTCTCCTCTCTCCCTATTTAAATATACATTAATATGTATATTTAAAAAAAGACATACACACACATATTATAGTATAATATATTTATAATATAATAATAAAATATATAATATATTTATAATATAATAATTTTGTTATATGTATAATATATTAATATCAAATTTTTTTTTTCTTATATTGTGTCAAAAATAGCGTGTCAAATCTAAAAAAAATTATAACAGTATACACATATAGAATATATTCATAAAGTATAAAATATAATTATAGCATCATAGATTAAGCATTTAAAATAAGTTTAAAAGTCAGTACTGTGCGACTCTAAGCTTTTTTACACGCACATAGAAAACGTATAAAAATGATAAACGTATCGGACATCGCTATATCCTCTTACAAATGGTTAAAGTGCACGAGAGGGGGTTGAAACTGGCGTGCATGAGTGGAGAGAATCGTCGCAAGCTCGGGGCGCTTGCCGAAACGCCTCGAGCTCGCGGGACGAAGACGAGCCGATGCAGATTGGCAGGAAGGACGAGAGCGACAAGGATAGTGAATAGCTAGCGGTGGTGGCGGAGATGACGGTAGTGATGGTGACGGTGTAGTAGTGGCGATGATATAGTAGTGGTAGTGGTGGTGATGGTGTAGTAGTAACGACGGTGTAGTGGCAGTGGTAGTAGTAGCGGTAGAGGTAGTGGTGGCGGTGGTGGTAGTGGTGGTGGTAGCGGGATCAGCGCGAGGACCGCAACGCACGCAGTCCAACGAAAGCCGCGGTGGCGCGCGCGCGGCTCGCGCCACTTTTGTCCCTCGACACGTGAACGCAACCACGTGGTCTAGTGCGTGACAGGAGAGCTGGAGCTGCTCGCGAGAAGGTGTTTGGTAGACAGTGACAAGTTTTCGCGATCGCGACGGGACTCCAGGGTTCCCCAATCCGCAGCCGTGGACACGAGAGCAACCGTCAACCTGGAGCCCACGTGCCAAAAACGGTGAGTGTGAAAGTTTAACGATTTATTATTATTCCATTATATGTATGTAAATAATACAGCATTAAATACGCAACGCGCGCGCGAATGTTTATAAACAAATTGGAATTTCGCGAGATCTAATTTGAGATAAATCGGTAAATTGCTAAATTATAAAAGTGCTTAAGTGAATATTAATGAATCGTCGAGATGTAAATCCTCAACGTTGCGTATGCGGAAATCTCGAGGAGCAAGTTGACCGCGGGATTAAAATAATATACGCGCGCGACTCGAGCCGCAATGATTGCAATCGACCAGAGTTATGATTGCTTTATGACATAAAGCTTGGACGTGATAATTAAACGTCGAGAATTATTATCGCGAGATCGACAAGGACGTGTCTCGTAAGTCTGTTTTCCTCTTTACATCGTCACACAAGTGTGCTCCGAGAATATAATTGTCGTCGCGCAAATTTATACGTGGAGAGCTTTATATCTCAATTATTCAATCATTTTTGTTACGTAGTCTCGCACGTTCACTTATATTACGAGCCTATTCTAATTTCATGCACTTCAACACATTTTTACTTTTTATTTTACAAATTTCACTGTAGTTTATTGATCGAAGATTTCCGGATAAAGAAAATACATCATCGTACTACCGGCAGGGGAAAATGTCTAGAAAAAGTTATCTTTCTCGTTATATAGGATATCTGAAACATCGCGTGACAAACTGATATTCACGTATGGAAATGGTATACTTTCACGTAGTTAATTATGTCGCTTGAAACTCGCGAGGTGCGGCTAACATAAGTATCATTCTAGTACACACAGGAAGTTCGCGTGTAATCTAACGAAAGTAGAAAATAATTTTAATAATAAGAACAGACATTTCTGGTGATTAAGAATTAATCATCTATCAAAATAAAACAAGCATCTAAAAAACACACATACATATTTGATTAACTGGCCGATTAATTTTAGTCTTAATTTAATGATCAATGATTTTGTAATGATTTCAAGTTCTTCACGAATTTATCTACAGAAAGTGATGAAATTCAAACTTTAAGCAGTTTTATACAATATTTTTGCACAGAAATATTATTTTTCCATTATATTTTATCCTATAATTTATATAATTTATTATATAATTTATTTATAATGTAAATTATAATTTAATTAATTATATTGTTTCTCTTATCTTTTTTCAAAAATACATATATATTGCAAGTTGTGTATTTTCTTGGCTAGTCTCCCGCCAAAAGTTTCTCATCTCTTTTAGAACTAGGACTGAAGGGCTTAATCTTTTAGACATTTTTGTAACGTCTTTTAAATGCCTGTTGCAGTAATTTTCCTTTGCGAGAAAATGCTACGACATCGGGATAATCACCTACGCGCACGTTCGTGGGGCATTTTTATACGATTGAGTTAAAGTTGAGTTGATAGAAAGTCAATCTGATCTCACGACACCGCGGGTAAAGAAAGTTTAATCTATGCCAGACGTGTCCGCGCGCGCGAGAGGGTGTCGGTGCTTTTAGAAATGCATATGTAGAAACACGACAGGACAATGCAATTGCTCAATTATGCGTTGCATTCTCTCGTCATCGAACAATAGTTACGATCAATTATGCATTTCGCGTCGCGAATAATCACGCGTGATGCAAAGAAGAGAGGCTGTAGAGGAGAATATATAAAATTTTGGCATAAAATTGGACATTATATATTAATACGAATTGTATAGTCTAATCAAAAATCGAAATAATAGCCTCACTATCCTCAAAATTAACGCGATTGAGTGATATAAAATAGTTTGAGGAGATATAGGACTATAGAAGAAGATTAATTGAATATCTTCCATAAAAAAATGATATTTCTAAATTATATTTAATAAGTTATATTCTTTCTCTTAGAATTTATGATACTCTTAAATATCTTTGTGTGAGATCAATCTGCAAGACTAGTATTGCATCAAGATTCGTGACTGATGGATCGATGCTCTTCTTCTCTCGACACAATGAGCTATAGAACCCATGAGAAATAAATGTATTAGTTCGTTAAGGTAGCTGAATACTTACAATAATTGGCTAAAAATCGGACAAGTCGAAGAATTAAAATATAAATAGGGCATAAATAAAATGAAAGGAGATGTGCCTTCCTTTAGTATATATACATATAATATATAATTATATAATTTTAATCTCTCGCGCACGGATTAAAATAATGATTAAATGAATTTCTAATTAGCTAGTTGATATGTGATGCAATTTTCAATCATAATATGATTAATATCACATGGGCTTTTACTTGAATCAAGCTTTCATTTCCCTCTAGATATCTCAGCGCAATCATTGCAAATTAATAAGCGGTTGCAAATAACAGCTTCACTTCAGTTTATGATGGAATTTTACTATTCGGTTAAAACAATTTCGCGCATCGAATAAACATAATAATTAGAGAAATACAAATAATAAAACTATAAAACACAATTGCGTAATTTAATTACGTAAAATCTTTGTAATATAGTTAAAAAAGAGCTCTTAATTGAAACTCATACATGGCATTAATAAATGATGACATCGCATTAATTGCGTTAATTGCACACACACACACACACACACACAGTCGAACGTGATACAAACTCCATTTATCTCTCCGCAGGAGAAATACGCGCACATAGAACTATAAAAAAAATACATACATATATATATATATATAGATTGTAGAAACTTTTCAAAAATTGGTTGCAACGTAATAGTCGATGTACACCTCGAGCTACAAAAGGGAGAGAGCATGCGGAACGCGAGAGAAAACGAGCGGGAGAGGAAGAGAAAGAGAGAGAAAGAGAGATAGACGAGAGGCCGGAGGGGGAGGAGGATTGCTAGCATTTCAGAACGGATGTGGGCTCTGTGGAAATTGTGCTGGGATAGGAAAAGGGAGGTTGGAAACCAGCTGGAGGGATAGCCGGGGGCGCAGACGCGCGCTCTGCAGTTGCCGTAATTAGAACCGTGCGCCCCGAGCACATAGCCCGGGGCTGACGAGTCTCCTGCGGACCGAAATTATTCATGAAGCCGCGCCACCCACGGCGAAATTTTCTCGTAAATATTTTGCCTCGTCCGAGATATCGCCCCGAATATATGTATGTACGTACGTATGTTTGAGCGAACAAACGCGCCGCGTATTCCGATCTACCCCTTTTAGTCCTAACTCGATCAATCGCACTGCGATCCTCTTACGTCATTGATAAGGAAATCTAAATCGAAAGAAACGAATCGCCGGCAGAAATCGCGATCTCCACGATTATCGTATGCGTTTGATGATGTAGAAGATTTTAATTGTCGCGCGATTTAATAAATCAGACTTTTTTCTGCCTTACATATGTCATAATAAAGATTACGCAGCGAAAAAAATTGATCGGTTCAATTTAATTTCAAACCTTGAATGCGCGGCAAACCTTTTTCTTTTTTTTTTCATATTGACGCTGTCATTGAAGAGTTAGCGTACGATGATTAATTCGATACATTAATCAAAAGAAAGAACAAGATAAAATACGTATTAGCTGTGTATAATTAATCAATTTTGTGTCAGTATATAAAGTCTTCTTCTTATTTTTTCTATAGGCTAGTAATGGTCAGTTAAGAATAAAAATATGTCATCAGAGAGAGAGGGATGAAGAATTAATATATTTATAAAATATGTAAATTAGTATTTTTTTATATTAAAAAAGGGAAACATTAAAATTCAATATAAACACTAAATGATTAATCACGCATGTACTTGTTATTATACGAAATATATGAAATTTCTCCGATCGCTGATTAAATTAAGCTTACAATATATGTAGAATACTTCATGTAAATAAAATATATACAGTTAAAATTCGAAATAATTTACTCTTTCCTGGAAATGCGTTCTTTATGGATACGGCCCGCAGGGAAAATAAATTTGTATGACGATATATAATAACTTTCCGTAATTTAATTAATTAAAATCCTACTTTGCAATTATAACGCGCTTGATCTCTGCATTTAATACCACCGCGCTTATTTTTGCACACATCCTAAATTTACAAAGAATTACACGGAGAAAATATTATAGTAAAAATTACAATATAATTTTTGTAATCGTGAGACAGACTAACATATAAGAGAAATCATATATGTTATTTCATATTTTTATTCACTAATGTATTATATATGTTTTATATTTTACAAAGGAATATTGTAATTCACATATTCTGATACACAAACAAATGCATAATCGTTAACAAACAATAGAACAAATCCATAATTTACCATTTTTATAGTAATAAATATCTTAATATCGTTATATTCCAGTTTTACAATCAATTTTGTAAAAGGGAACGTAATTTTTCCACGTAATTTGTACTGTAAAATTTTCTCCGTCTAAATTAAACCATATCAGGTTAATTAAAATTATTATATATTACTCGTTATTATACATCAATGAATGCATATATAACTCAATTTAAAAATAATTTTATCAATTTAAAAAATTCTCCTGAGCTTATAGTAAATTATCAAGATTTACACTGCTTGACGAATAAAAAAAAAGACAAAATTTGCTACATATATGTTCTGTTAATCTAAATTACCGAACATGATGGCATGTAAAATAACTATTTTCTTTCGAGGAGCAAAAAAGAATTTACATGATTTCTCTTCCGAGAGACACATTATAATACAATATAACTACGACGAAGGACACCAGGAGTTTCCTTGAAAATAATTCTTGAAAGATTCATAATTAATAATCTCGAAAAGAAAAAGAAAAAGCAGTAGGCACCAAAATGCGCTTCCGTATCGTGTGGTGCGTTTCTTAAATCTGTTCTCGCTGGGCAAAAATACCTTTAGTTAGACCAGAGAGTATAATGCATACGTGTTGCAATATAACTCGCGTTCGCGGCGCATGAAATTCCTATCTCGTTTGGTCCGCACGTCGTCTCGGTCAGAGTTTCCGTCTCGTAGGGTAAGTAGGTGAGTAAGTGGTGGGAATAGGCGAGGATGAAATGGAGCAAGACATGCATTGGCGCGTGTCGGGAGTGCCTCCTTGCCGCTCTGCGGCAACGGAACAGGCCCCCGTATGTATGCATTGTATGCATGTATGTGTGAGCAGGTACGTGCCTACATACCTCGCGTTATCCGTCGTAAGTAACGACGCTTGCAACAGCCGCTCGTAGGTAGGTAGATAGATACATACCTGCCCCTTGTACCCGGGTATATACGAGCCAGTGCCACCAGGCACACCGGGAGAGCCGCAAAGAGAGATTTACACCGTGGCTGGTGGACCGCGCGTGGATACACGAGCGTGTACCCTTTGCGTGCCCTGTACCCACTCGATGAAATATTATAAAAATGCCCGAGCGAACATATCCGAGATAAAAGCACCCGCGGCGCGTTTAGAGACGATGCGTTTAGCGTCTTGATTTTTATATCGATGTGTAACGAAAAATCGCGATCTGGAGAACGAATATATTTGTCCCTCTGTTTTCAAGCACGTCAAATGAGATAGAAATATCATCGTGAAATTTCATATGTGTAAACTCGCGAGATAATTATCTTGAACGCCCACCGCGAACATGTCTTATATATATTTTTTTACGACGAATCGTTGCGGAACAAGTTTGACAAGTTCGCTGCTGCAAGTAGGAGATTGAGTACGTGTTGTAAATAACATATAGATAAATCTAAATTTATATACATGACTCGATAAGAACAGTTATCCCGTTTCAGACGTTCGACCATAATTTTTATGGACATTGAAAATGCATTTAAATATACATATGTAAACAGCTAGAAAAGAGCCAAGTACGGAGCGCGCAATTATCGTTCGGGAAAACAACAGTCGCGTCGCTCTCTAACGATCGTTAACGCTTACGCGGGATAATAAGTGGCCCTACAATTGAAACAAGCACGCATAATATTTCGCGGCTAATGATTCTTTAGTAGCCGACAACTATTCACGTCCGTCTATCGTTTGTATCCAACGAGTGACGTTCCGGTAATGAAGTACCAGGTGGTAAATAACGAGAGTATAAGGAAAAGGACGCGTTTGCGAAAACAGGCGGAGGTTCAACATACGTTGAAACTGAAAACCTTAACAACGCTCACACAAACGCGTGGCTCGCAGCATGACGACCGCGAGTAGCATTCGATTGTGATAGCAATTAATGTTATAAAAGCTTTCTCTGGCAACGATTATTCGTTGAATTCAAGCCGTTCAAACGGCTTTCAACATATTAGCGACGATAATTATACTGAATTTCCGCGAGGCAATTCGCAGCGGTCAATAGAACGATATAAAAAGTACAAGAAATTTCAAGTATAAATAAACATGATTTGTGTGTGGATCAAAAGCACGATGGAACGTAATTCGGGATCAAATGTAACGAGGAATTTTGTGAATTAGGACTGGAAATAATATGTATAATTGCATAAAGTTACATAAGAACGTTATAATTAAATCCCAAAAATCCGTTTAATTTCCAAATAATTAATTTTAAAAAACATTCTTATACATAAAATTCTATGATTCTTTGATATTCTGGTTGATACTTTTTTCATGCATGTAAAATCCATTGTATCATTCTCCGGTTGATTTTTAATTAATGGATATAACAAATTATCTGTATAATTATAAATACAGATTATCACAAAGCATCCCGAAAACTTCATTATGTATATGTGCTCACATTAAGAACAATTTAAAATTATTATGCCGTAAGCATTAAATATTAATACATTAACATATTATTTCAACGTTATTTTATATGCATATTATGTCATGTAATAAATAATTTTCAGTATTGGAGACAAAATATTATAATAATATCGCACATAATGAATGTTTATCGATTTAATCTGCATGTTTTAATTTATTTATAATAAAAATATCGCATTATTTTATATAACATGCAACAATAAATATGCTATTTAAATGTCTCTTATAAATTAGAGATTGCGCAACATATCGAAAGACGAGGCATTGTATTATGAATATGATCTACATAACGGTGCGCTTTCATCTTCGGACATTAGATAACAGAGATGATAGACCGCTACAAATATATTTAAACTCGCCGACCTTGTGCGCGAAGCTGTTAATCGCGCCGAAGGAATGAACCGATCCATCAATCAACTGCGTTGCAATGGCTTAATGCACTTATCGGGACAACGCTACGAGTTTGGCGAGTAAAGATGTTAACCAATTGAAGAGAGAAAGATGAAGTAAATCTATTGCTTGACGTGCGGCTTAGATTGTTCAAAAAACAAAGAAATTTTCTCGAGCAATTATTTATATGTATATATAAACAAACTCTTCATTTAATTCTTACCTATAAACGCGACATATTATTTCAAAATTTTATAATAGTTTATAGTTATATATTTTATAGCGTCGGTAGAATATAGGAATCTATATATATGGATTATTAAGAGTTTGTAGATTATTAAATAAAAAATATTCATATCAGATGTGTGTGTGCATATGTATAAAGTGAGGACAAGCAAAGCTGGGAATATAGTATTTTGTTACGAAACGTGACAGAGATTGGTACAAACTCTGTGAAACATTCGCGTGAATAGCAACGAATACAGCTAAATAAGCACGTTCCTCTCTCTCCGCAAAGAGAATAATATTCTTAAAAAGACATTTACTATGATGCTATATGTCATTAACGTTTGCTGGAAGTTTCCTTTAACAGTAAAAATTTGTAACAATAAAACACACACAGCGGCGATGCTTTTGTGTTCTACGAATAACCTTTATAAATTCTCAGACGTATAAATACTATATTAAGTACTTACACATTTCAATAGTATTATACTAATTAAATACCATAACATTTGCTAATATCATATTTGCTGAATAACATTCCTAATTAATGATATTTTTGACACTGTGACTCATCTTCAGCATTAAAAACGTTTCGAGTATTTAATGTTATTTACGAAAAAGAAAGTGCGATATTTCTTTTTGCATTATTTTGCATTTCTTTTGCAATTTACATTTATCGCAATCCTCAATTATTCGCGTCCTCAATATTCATGGAATGCAACTCCACTCAAATCAATTTCTTCTCCTACATTCATGTTTGTTCTCCTACATTCATGTGCATAATAAATTCCTTTACAATATAAAATTATGAGCATTTGAGGTATGTGTTGACGATACGGAAATATTGGGTCACTTTAAAAATCTTAACTAAAATATTTTAATATCGCGCTAGCAATTGAATCGGTCTATTACAGATAATACCAGTATATAATTGCAAGTATAAATATATCGTACCATTCGCATATACATATATTGAAAAAACTAAAAATAACAATTTTATATAGAATCTTATAGAAAAACTATGAGATATCTCTACTAGAGGATAGATTAAAAAGACTCGGATTAAACAAAAAATCCGAAAATGTATTCATGATATCAAATTATTTCGAGAAAACTGATGTATTGACTGGCGCAAAGATTACATTTTCTAGATTATAACGTTAATAACATTGCGGTTCGCGAACGTTCGTACGAGCTCGCAAATGGCTCTCCATTACAAATATTATTCAGAGAGAGAGCCGATCTGACTGGCCCACATAATGAAATCAGCAGAGGAAAATCTGTCGGATGGTCTAAATGAATTCGCATGCGATATCATTTCATCACTTTGTGATATCTGATATCTCTGTTATTTTAACTTTGTACCCGCACGAGTATAAACATGCCAGATTTTTGAAAAGATTGGTAGAACAGTTTGAATAATTAAAATTTACGCATAGGAAAGCTCAGTATTTTGTCTTGTTAATGTCAACTCGCGTAAATGTGACATTTCGCTCACACTGGTTTCCTAATCAGATAAGCTGTTTGCCAAATAAAAAGTAATTTCCTTTTTCACGCGTTTTCTTTATATGTAAATATTTGTTGATTATTTATTTTAATTTAATTTCTACAAGAGATACATTTATATACGAGAGCTTATCTCTCGCAAATAATTACTCCGTTATTTATGAATTTTAAATATATTAAATTAGAGATAGCGGATTAATACTTTTCATATTTCATTGATTATATCGTTTATATATAATTTCTAAGTAACGCAAGCTTTTCAAACTTCTCTCTAAAATGACTTGCTACAAGTTAGCTCGTTTTCACATCTAGTAGCAGACTTTTCCGATGATACATCGTTTGCCCGATGTAACAGAGCGCTTTTAAATTTGCATACGTCGACGTCTCCAGGCCTTCTCTAAAATGACTTGCTACAAGTTAGCTCGTTTTCTAGTAGCAGACTTTTCCGGTGATACATCGTTTGCCCGATGTAACAGAGCGCTTTTAAATTTGCATACGTCGACGTCTCCAGGCCATTAAACGTCCACGTAAAGTTAGTAGTGCCCTTCTTCTGCGCACGACATCGTGCACGCGCGCGTTCTTAACGCGCGTGAGCCGCCTCATCTCGTATCCGCGGGCTATGATCACCTTCCTTAACGCATGTGCGCGAATTTATACGTTTTGCAGCGTGTCGGTGGTAGCTCTCGTTCGCGTGTGCGTATCAGAACTGTATCTGGGTAAGAGGCCTTCGATGGCCTCGGGTAATAATGCGAATATCATGGTGTCGTTGCGGACGACGTCTTCGCGACTTGCATCACCTACCACCCCGCGTCTCTTATCCCTCTGCCTCGCCATCCTTTCTAATTTGACGTTCGAGAGGCGACGACGTTGCATCTTCACGCCTGGCGAAGCGCTTTTCGCCTCTGCGACGTCGGACACGTGCCTATCTAGAGACAGACTATTACTTATAAAGCTTGGATTTTCTCTTCTTTAGTACGGTCTACTTTGTATACAGTTGTCATTAAAATAACACGGAATCATTGGACAATCTTATGACATCTGTCAATGCTCACACGTGCTGCACAAAATTATAGGCAATTCGAATCTTGCTATTGATTTCTAATGATTGAAGCATAACTTTAGATATAATTTTTGCATTTTTGGAAAATATTTTTAATTTGATGCTTTTTTGGTAGTAATTTATATATACGGTGATAACTTTTTTATATTAAAAGTAAAAAAACTTCGATAAAAGTTAAGTGTTGCAATTGTGAAAAAATAATAAGATTTTCTTTCTTGGTTGATTTCAGATGGAATTCTATTTCTTAAGAATTTTAATACTTTGAAAGTTGAATACTTATGATGATTCCTACCTTCAACATTTTTGTTAAGATAAAGTCAAGAATCTGTCTCTAAAATATTCGTCGATGAACGTAAAACGCTTTATGAAGCAAACTATTCTTTCCAGCGACATCACACACACATACACACATTCTACATATAAAGTATTGTGTGGGTGAATTTATCATTATTTATTTTATTAAATTATTAACCGATTGTTTATTGTGCGATAATAATTTTTATTACGTATCGAATCTGCATGAACGGAGATCTTTATCGCAAGCCATAGTATCCTCTTGAGAATTACTCGGATATCGTCGTACATGTAAAGCCAATTTATTAACGAAGAAGTCGTATTGGTACACAAGCAGTTGCGCAGATAATACACAATAATTATGTATTCTCTGTCTCTCTCCCACTTATCTTTATCCCGTTGGCGCACGCATACGGATGTATGCATGTAATAAAACTATCTGCGTACGTGATACAATTGGCTCGAGGCATCGTCACGTCGCGGTAGACATTATTGCGGATATATCGTTACCACGACATTCGTCCTGGGTTCCATATTCCAGGATTTCTTTTCTAAACTCGCGACGCGAAAGTCTTGATGTATTCTTGCGCGCAAAGTAACACGTACGATTTAATCGTGAGATGAAAATCTTGATTTATCGTGATTTAAATCTTATCACACGAGAATAGCTACATGACGTGTACCAAGTTATTTAAATTATTTCTACAAATAGTAATTCCTATATTAAATTTTAATTATCGATTTTACATGTGTAATTACGCATAATATTAATCGCCGAGCGGCCTCAGTACATCGACCGTAATGTACATTCGTATACCAACCAATCGCCCCGAGGCGTTCCAACGACCATGATGATCATCGCTATTGTTATAGCCGTATCGTTTCTCGGATTCTTCTTTCATCGGCACTGTCGATCATTTCAGCGCTGTATTGTAAGCACACCTAATAACACCGTTTTAACAATGCTCGAATCGAAGATATCCTATTTATGTGACCTCATCAGTGATAAAAATGTATCAAAATTATTTAATCTTTTCCGCCTCACACATATTTCTCTATTTATTTTACGTATTACCGATAAAATGATATGAAAGACAAAAAAGTTTAATGAAAACTTGGTACAACAACCTTTGAAAGAAGGAAAAACTGGAAAGGATTGTGTAATAAAATAATTAATGATATGATGTTAGTTTCTCCGTTTAATCCAACGACGACGAGTTATTTTTCATCTCGCCCACATCTGGCATTCGAGCGTACTTTCAAACACGGAGAATATGATTGAAGTGCCGTCAAAACTCATTAATTTCGACGCGATGCCGTCAGTGTGCAACCATTCCGGCGACACGTGTTACCGCGCTGTTTTATGATCGATCCCTCATCGACGCTAAAGATCACAACAATAACGCGAGTTAATTATGCAAGTATGCGTCTCTCTGTACTCGTAAATGCATAGAGCCCTACATAAATCTCGCGATTAGCCTGCGGCGTCAGCGCGGCCGTGATGGCCGTTGTTGCTCTCTCTCTCTCTCTCTCTCTCTTTTCCTCTTGTCCGCCTCTGCCGCACCACCTCTCTTGCTCTATTCCTTAACTCGATGTCCGACTTGCGACGACCGCCGTTCCCCACTACTTCAGGTAGAGAAGCATCGCCCGACGACCTCTCGCAGTGTGCGCGGCCGAGAAAAGGCGCTGCATCGCATTTCGCGGCATCTCCCGCGGCGATGCACCGCAACGGTGCGGACTGATGTGGGCGAGGGTGGGTGGTAGATGGAAGAGAGAACCGGTACCCCTCCCTCCTCTTCCTGTTCTCCCCGTGGTACCCTGTCTTCTGACCGTCGCGAATTCTTCGCCGGACGATGGAAAACAAGTCGCTGAAGCGACCATAAAACGCATCTCTCCCCTCTTGCATTCTTCAGTTTTATGATTATTATGGGATTTCAAGACAAAACGTTGCAATTTTTTAATTAATTTCGCGACGTTTTAGATATACAGGGTGGATCATCTGATATTATCATCTTGATTTACGTTAATATTAATATCTGTAGAGATAAATAGATTAAAGTTGCATGGTTTCAAGAGGGACATGAGATGGGTCAAACAAAAAGAGCCATGCAAATTTACTTTATCCATTTATCTCTACAGATATTAATATTAATATTAAATCTAGATGATAATATCAGATGACCCACCCTGTATATTGACTTCTAGATATATTAATTTACATATCAGTATGATATATTTTTACATCCTGAATAATAGCTCTTTAAATATAAAAAAATATTTCAAGAGCAATAATTTTTCTTTAAAATTACCGAGATCTTATGATTTTATTATTTTTTGTCAGCTTCTTTAGGCAAGAAAATTAATGCTCTTAATTACGCCTCTAAAAACCACGCATTACGGAAGCTATGAAAAGCAGACTAGAATAATAGCTAATAATGAACTGGCCTTTCGCGAGCACATAGTAATGAAAATTCGAGAGGGTACCTCTAACTCGTGGAACAAAACGGACCCTCCCTTTCCGCTGGAAACGCGTTTAAAAGAATACCCTTGGACGGTCGGTATGCTAACGCCCGCCAAATATTGTTTCGCTCCTAATTGCCTTATTAATGCATACGAGAATTTCGCGTTAATGTTCCAAGCCCTCGGTCGATTCAACATTCCCGATGTTTGATCAAAAACAATGGATTGTTAAACTAGTATTATCGCCATCCAAAAGCAGTCGTGACGATCGATACACTAAATTGTCATCTACGTTACTCAAATAAAACGCATAAGCACTGAACAAATGAAAAGGATGTTGGATTGAATTTTAATGTCAATAATTCATATCGTAAACATTACACAAGATTTTTACTTAATTGGAGAAATAAATAAATATTTTATATAATTGTAAAATATAAAAACGATGGAGTTTAATGGAGACAGAAAAATTGATGTTGCACTTGATAAAATCACTTTTATTGTTGATCGACATATTGCTGAATAAAAGATTGGCTATCTGCATTGAATTGATAAAATATGATATCGGAAAAAAGTAATGCATAAAGAATGAAAAAACAAGTAGAGTTGTGCAAATTAGAAACTTGCACATTGCTTCCTCATCATTTTATCTTACAATGCTGTCAAATTACGTTAATCATCGCAAATATAAAGATGTAAATATATATCTGTCTTAGCTCAATTACTCGTGTATTTTAAATTCAACATACTATTTACGTAAAATTTGTTTACTAGCAATGCATATAAATAACGTTTACATGTTTTTAATTCCAGACGGAAATGTGAGGCCGATGGGAAGGAGGCGAAGGCTGAGTTGACGGCGCAACGCAATATGTTCCCTAGCGCTCAAATTAAAATGAGGTAAATAAGTCTTCATTCGAGTATTCCAATTTAAGTTTACACGAGTAGTTCTAGAATAAAATCTATCTGAAAAAGAATTATTATATAACATGATTCAATGAAATTCTCTCTGCAAAATGTAACTTCATTTTATTCAATATGTCATAAAATCATGCACATAACGTTCGCGATTTTATAGCTTCGTTTCATATTAGCTTTTTATTTAAAGTTATATTTATAATATTTAATGTAACATTAAAATTAAAATTGCGCAATTTGGAAAAGATTCGTGTACACATAATACAGTTGTATTCAGAATGCCAAAAACATGAATGCGTTATCAGGGATCTCAATTTATATCATAACTTTGATTAATAATTCACAAATTCATGAATTGCTGAGAATTTTTAATGACACAAAATGGAAATTTTGCGAATTTATGGCCTTCATTTATTCATTCGTGAGTCTAGCATGAAAATCGCGTAACGCAATACAATATCTCAGAAAACTATAATTAGCCAAAGTCGTATACACACAATTTTATGATGCTTAATATCAAAAGTATCTTTCTCAGATTGCTGTCGCCAAGCAGTTCGCCGGCCACCTCGCCCACAATGTCGAATTCCTCGTCGCCAACACCACCGACACCGGCGGCCCCGACTTACAACCAGAAGATGACCGGTATTCCTTGTGTGGCGGCCGCTTCGAGGTACACCGCACCGGTCCACATCGACGTCGGTGGCACGATATACACATCCTCCCTCGAGACTTTAACAAAGTAAGAGAATGTACCTTATATTCTTAATGATACAAGATAGACCGAGAACAAAACGGAATCTGATATCGTTTGCGAAGTGTAAAGGTCTAATTTGTATTGTTAAACTGTATTGAACGTCAATAATTCAAAATCGAGGCTCATATATTTTATGCCGTTAATATTTATTTGGGCTTTGAAAAAGAAAAAGAGACATATTACTTTTCGAAAAAATTTATATACGTTTGCAAAAAGACATTAGACTCCGATGTAACAAAGAAAATGGAGTTTAATGTATAAGGGTGTACGTTGAAAACGGGATTGGATCTATCTTTTGCGGGAGATATTCTACCGCGAAAGCACGCGGAGTGTGACTTTTAAACGGCATGAAGAGATTCTAACGAGCGAGAGAGTAGAAAGGGAGCGTGATGCCCGGATCGCGGAAACGTGACCATCGACAACGCTCCAGGATGTTCGTAGCGAGCAATATCTCTGAGAACATATCGCTCGCAATCAGGCACACCGTTACCGTGCCCGGCAGTGTCCAAAGGCTATTTGCGGTCTGCCCGTGCACTTTATGCATAAAAGAGACGTAACGTGAAAGCACAACTGCACTTTGCTTATAGAGAGGCTTTTAATCTCCTCGAAGTATCACCCTGCAGGTATCCTCTCTGCTCGGACGAGAGAAAAATTCATGAGTATTATACTCTTCGTAAAGTTTCAACTGATATATAAAATAATATTTCTTACAAACAGAAGATGATTCATTTGCAATAAATAAACCTAGTTATACAAATATAATATAATATAATAGTTGGATCCAGATTAAATATCGTGATATATATATATAAACATAATTAGATTTGTATAATCAATACAAATATACTTTAATATTGCTTTTATAAATTTAGTATATTCTTTTTTTCTTTCTCATAGAAGAAGCTTTATTTTTGCGACAAAATTTTTTTTCGAGTTTTTAATGGCAATGTATTTAGAATGTTCCAAAACATCGAAAAATCATATTTTTTTAAAATGTCTGTATGTATATATGTATGTATGTACGGAATGTATTGTACAACCTTTAACTTCCTCAATTCTTAAGATATCGGGTTAAATTTTTTTTACATGAATAGAGTATTATTAAAGGATGGTTGGTATTAAATTTGGTGAGAATCGGTGAAAGGATTTATTTTTCATAAAATTTTGTAACTTTCGCAAATTTTGAGATATCGGGTTAAATTTTTTTTACATGAATAGAGTATTATTAAAGGATGGTTGGTATTAAATTTGGTGAGAATCGGTGAAAGGATTTATTTTTCATAAAATTTTGTAACTTTCGCAAATTTTGGGATATCGGGTTAAATTTTTTTACACGGATAGAGTATTATTAAAGGATGATTAGTATTGAATTTGGTGAAAGGATTAATTTTTTATAAAATTTCTAATTTTTTGAGAAATGTCTGTACACGATGTAATTTTCGCAAATTTTGAGATATTGGGTTAAACTGTTTTAAACTGTTCATCAATGTTTCGTGTTATATTTTCTTATAATAAAGTTCATTAAGTGTTTCTTAAGTGAGTTTTTATATTTCTGAAAATGGTAATGGTATCGCGTACTTTGAATTATTATCTACTTTTAAAATATAATCTCTAAATTTTAATAAAAAAGTGTGTAAATTAGAAAATAGCACATTACTTCTTTATCTTTTTATTTCACTCACAAAGCTTCTTCTATGAGGAAGCCAAAATTGAAAAACCCGCTTGCTTAAGGAGCTTAAGCTCTGTGAGCGAAATAAAATAATGAGGAAGCAATATGCAAGTTTCTAATTTACACAATCTTCAGCTTGTTTCTTTATATTATCATATAAAAAATAAATATAAATTTAAATAAATTGCGTATAAATTTTTTATATCAGTATGATGCACGGCAGTGCGTCTTGACAATTACAAACTATATCATATAGATCGCTAAATGTCACCGTAGCCACGTGATCTTTGTATTTCGAGCGATGCTCGTTACACGAGCCTAATATGCATCTTTAACGTGGATGAATATCCAGCGCGCTTAGCGGCGAGGAAAATAGATCCTTTCACAAGCAGATCACGAATGCATAGCGTCAGACTGCAGTATACATAAATGCAGTATCGGTAGACCGAGGCATCCGTGAGAAAGCTGATCATAATTGACAGGTGGCCTTATCGTTCCCCGGTCGTCTCGTTAACTGAATAGGTAAGGAGCTTTGACTCGCTACTTGCGAAGATGTTTCTATCTAGGCTATCTGTAATAAATGAGCAAGAAAACCGTAATGGATGCTCTCATACTTCTCGATATCGAGCCCTCTTATCAAATGAGGACGAGTGAGAAAAGTGAGCTATGAAAATAAGAAAAATTTTATAAAACTTGTCTTGAAAATATATAGATCAAATTCGAGTTCTTAAAATTCGATTATATCAATAGTAATACAGTTCAAAATTATCGAGGATCAGCGCGAAACGAAACTAAGCTAAAACTAATAACAGCACACTAGAGGCAAATTTACACGCGATGCACGGATTATTGTTAGTTGAGTTAGTGGAGCGCAGGTCCGTTTTCCTATGAACCGTTATTGCGCGCATCGCGAGCATGATTTAATCTATAGAAATGTCGACAGGATAAGTGTCGCCGGCGTGTCGAGCATGAGCGCAAAATGAATATCACGACGTAGAATCGCGGCGACTTGTCCACCCGACATTGTCATCTCTATCGCGTCACGCGCTTGAGTTGATATGATCTTATTATTTTGTCGAAAGTATCGACTACATCGTGCGTGGCAAACGCGTATAAATTGCACGGATAGACTCATATTGACGTGGAAAAAACGGTGTCATTCGACAACGCATCTCTCCTGCAAAAAATAAATGGATCAAAATCGATTGAAAAAATTTTATTTCCGACACGAAGCCATGTATCTCTTTGCTCTAAGATATCAAGGTTTAGTTTGACAATATTTTAATTAATTGTCTTTTATTTAATCAACATTTAAATTTGAATTCTATAACTCACGTTGGTGAGTTATAAAATTTGAACAATTATTATTTCCTTTTGAGCAAATCGCAAAAATATAATTAATAAAATGACAGTACTTCTGCCATTGCTTTGTATCGATAATGATATATCATCAGAGCATTACGGGAGTAACATTAAAAGCTACCATTCGACAAAATAGATCTGCAATGTGTTATGCAATTTCACCCGCATTTGGTAATTATTGTGTCATATTGCTCACTCATTAGCATGGATTTAATTATCTCGTAATGGAATAAGCGCGTCAATTAGATAATTTCCTCCCACAGATTAAAATCATGTTAAAATCTTGCTAAGAGAGAGAGAGAATATTCCATATATTTCATATACCGTGGTATTGCAACTCGTGCAATTGATTTACAGCGGCTAAATCATCGTAATCGCCTAACGGCATTGACGCAGTTCGTACTTAGGATAATCATTTCTAGCATCGTGTCTCGGGCCGATATTTATGCGGACCAACTAACGTACCAGCTAACGATGCTCTAGAAACATGTGACAAGAAGATAACAATAATAAGTATGATACGAAACGATCGCCGGAAGAGATATCCTCGAGCTGAAGCAATAATGCATTTGGAGGAAACACGCAATGATTGAATAAACGCGACATATATATACAAGATTAATATACAGGGTGTATCTGAAATGATGCACTAAACTTTAGGAGCGTATTCTAGAGGTCAAAATAAGACTTTTTTTTCTTATGAACATGGGTCCGCAAATAAACCCCCCTCCGAGCTAAAATTCGAAAATGTGTGAAATACGTTTTTATTTTTTCATTTTAGTGACCTCTAGAATATGCTCCTAAAGTTTAGTGCATCATTTCAGATACACCCTGTATATATAACGAAAAAAAATAATGAAACTGATCTTTTATAAAATGTGGTAATATAAGGCATTAAATCCACAAATTATTAATTTAAAATTTGAAAGCACTCGTATAGCGTTGAGAGAATTACGTAAGATATGATCCATTCAATAGTGTATCCTAATTCTCTCTCTTTCTTTTCTCTTATGCCTTCTTAAATAAAAACTTTTACTTTTGAAAGAAATAATATAATCCAGGATATCTCTTGAAGTAAAAAATGTAGATCCTGACTATTGTTAATAGAAAAATGCTATTAAAGAACAAAATATCAATTAAGTATGATATACATCGAGAGAGGTCTTAAAATGCGGCGTGTAAATAATTAAATATTTATCATTGGTTTGCATTAATTAAATGTGACGGATTGAACAGTTGTGCGAATAGTTTCTATTAGATCGCGCATATTTAGGTACCTTGTTTATACCGTGCGACGTTATTGATGAAGCAAACAGGTCAATATAATGTGTATGGATCATAAATTCATACCTCTGATTAATTTAGTTCAATCATCGGTGTATAATCAGCAATTTCAATTCCAAAATAACGCTAAACACGTTTATTATTCCCTAACAACCGACCTAGCGCGATGTTAATTAGCAAATGTCTATTTATGCGATAAACGCGCAGCTCCGGTTTATACGCTACAAACATAATACTCGCCTAATACAGTTCTTTTACGAATATGTTTTCAGAACAAAAAGATGAAAATTATACCGCTCTATTACACACTGTATTATACAATTGATACACTGTGTGTGTGATGTTGATTTTTAATACAATTACATTGCTAATATGTTTTCTTAAGCTATTATTTTGCCAATATTAATCAGTCTAATTAATTATTTTAATTAATAAATTATTGTAGCAAAACAGATTAATTATCTGTTTAATACATTAATTAATATTAATTGTCAATTTATAATTAATATTAAATAGGCCGAGATAGGATCATTTTGCAATGTTACAATATTTTGCTTCCTTATAGAGGAAGCTTTGTTTTCGTGACAAAATTTTTTTTCGAGTTTTTTTTATATAGATTATGATATCGTGAAAAAAAAAATTTGTTATAATAATCATTGGAGATAATCATTATCGACATTTATATAATAATTTACAATTTTTTAGTAAAGTATTCCTCATAAAATTACAATCAAGAATCTTCGATAATTGTTTTTACATATCATTGTGTACAATTTTTAGCTCGCGGTCATTAATAATATCGATCGAAGGCAGATTACCATGAAATTCCACGTGTCTTGCGGAAGATTAATCGTTTCGTATCGACATTTTCTACCAAGAGTTTACAGAAATGGCGTAATAGCCGATCATTAGTCCACGCTTCCGGTATCACATAATCCCTAAAACATCGTCGATCATCCTGCCGGTCGAGGAGGCCGCATAGGGCCTCGAGGGTATCCTACGCTGAAGTACTAAGTCGTCATTTCCGCACCCTCTAGCCCGACACGTATAATTTAGCGGGATCTAACGGAATGTGTCTTGGCGGACGTGTCTCATTCTCGAGCTCATACATACGTTCTGCATATACAACGGCCACACACGATTGCACATTCGTTCATTTAAATTATCTACTCTCCCCTACATAAGATGCGATTATCACACAAAACGCGGTAAGAATAAATCTTTCCGTCGAGCAAGAATCTTCTTTATTCTGCAAAAATAACGACAATTAGACCCGAAAAACGAGAATGAATAATATAATGAGTTTTTTTTTTCTTATAGATTTCTTAATTGATTGAATATTTTTACAAATATGAATACATTTTAAAATTCTGTTAAAAGAAAATCTATGTCTATTATCAGCAAGCTGATGCTTATCAGGGTTGACATTTTTTGCTATAGATTTGTATATTAATTTATCATTGTTAAATAAATATTTTTTTATGATATAAAATTTCACACAAGATATTTTCAAAGAAATATTAGTCAGTCCAAGAATGATCAAGAAATTTGCGATAAGAAGTGCGCGATTTTGTGGATACATTCTGCATATAAAACAGAGCGGAATCTGAGTGATGTGAGCCGATCGTTTAGCGTTTTCCCATAGCGAACGGATCTGACCCGGGATCGGACCTCGGTTGGTCGGTGAGCCCAAGAAATCGCCGCGGGTAATCACGGTACTCGTTCTCCGCCCCTGGTACCGTTTCCTCCCCCGCTATCACCCCTCTTCGGTCGCCTCGACCTCCACAAACATTGCTGGCCCTTGGCCTAGCAGCGCATCGTCTTCACGCTTGTCGAGACGTGGTGGTATCACTTTCGTACTTTCTCTCTTATTTTCTGTTTCTTAACGCGGATTACGCAAGCTCCTTCCCCTGTCTATTCTCCATTTCCATTTCTATTAGCACGCTTGTTACGCCTTTATCTATAGAACTAAAAATCAAATTAATCCTAAAATTAAAAAATTAAATTTTGATTAATTATTTCAATTTTTGGACAACTATTTTAAAAAATTTATTATTGCGTTTTAAATGCATCAATTAAACATAAAAGAAGAAAAAGTTTATCGATTGTGCGCTAGATAAAAAAGAGTATTAAAAAGAAAAAGAAACATGATATCCATTTAAATAGAAAGTATATCATCTTCATGTCTTCACTGACCGAAATTATAATGTAAATTTTAACATACCTGCGGCAATTGTGACGAAGAATAGGAACGGGCTTGCACGTCGAGGAAGAGAGTGAAGTTTCCCTTACAATAACTCGTTTCGACATTCTATGGAAAATTAACTATACCGTATAAAATTTCGCGCAGGCTTTGAGGTAAAATCCATCGATTTTCATTTCCCCATTCTGACAGCGTTGCGATTCTCTCTCTATCCTTTTGGGCCAAGGTACGTAGGTACCCAATGGGAAGTCGATAGAAAGCGAGATCACGAGAGAGAAGGAGAAAGAAAGAGACTCGCGAAGGATGAAAAAGGGGAAGGAAGAAGGAAAAGAGAGAGAGAGAGAGAGAGAGCCACTCTATATATGTATATGTATATACACTTCGTATCTACCCCGCGGTATCTTCTCTTCTCTCTTCCTCGCTAAAGTCAGATCGCCCACAGGCTCCACGAGCCCGACGTTATTATATGTTATCGCCGTGGAAGGTATGGGAACCGGCCTGAGGGGGCACCGAGTACCTATACCTCGGTATTTCCCCCTCGTTGTACCATAACGCACCGACGAGATACGCGGAGAGGAAGAGAGCCGACTCTTCCTCTTCAACGTTCCTTCGCAGTCCTCAGAGTCACCCGCGTACCTTCTATCCATCCTCTTCCCCACGCGTTCTCGCCCTTTCTTTTCTTTTACCCCGTCCTTTTCCCAGAGCACTCGTCTATTATATGCTAAATTACGATGACCTTCGGCTATGCGCGCTGGACACGGCTCACTGTCCGTGACACGCAGAGCAAACGCGTGCGTGAAGCTGATTGACACGTGGATTTGACAAGAGCGATTCGTTTCAATGCACGAGGTCGCAACATTATTAACCTTTTGTTATATATAGCACAGGCGTTGAGCAAACCCCATAAGTTTTCGGATTTTAACTTTACGCTATTAACTTTATTAACACTATTTAATCTTATATAAAATTAATTTCAAATATATTACAGTTGAAATAAGAAATTTATCAATCTTTATAGTACATGTAAATAATACATGTTAAAAAATACAATCGAAAGTACTTCTTAGGAAACTAAAACAGACTATTTGATACAAAATCAATTTATCAGGCTGATAGAAAAAAAATTGAGAAAGTGAAATATACATTTTAAGAAATTGCAAATGAACAGATGGGAGATTTTTTTTCATACTAGCTCTAATGTATTTTCTCACAATATGACTAATAAGATAAGATGACTCCTAAAATTAAATTTAATTATCTTTCTATACAAATGAATAAAAAGTATAATTTTTTTGTTAGTTTCCTTGCTTTAATTTATAGCGAGATTAAGCGCGTAACGAAACGTCAAATTAATCTCATTATTCTCGAGATATAACTCCGAAGTACGGTAGGTATCTTAATGGCAACGATAGTGTCGAGATATTATAATAAGAAGATTAGTCACAGCCTACTTTGAACGATGTTGTGTCCGCAAACGTGTGCTGTGAAACGCGCTCGAAAATGTCACGGGCACTTTCTAAAGAAGCCGAAAAATGTGACACGATGCAATGGACCCGCCATTGCGAGACACACTCGCGTGCATCTGCATATCTATTAAAGCACATTTCACGCGTACGTTCTTATCCTAAATATTTTTACAAAGTAAACAAGTCTGTTGTTACATCCTGATTCACGCGTGACAATTGTTGATAGAATTCTGCATATCTCTTTTCTATTTCTTTATTTCCTCTGATAGTAATAAACAATTCTTTTAATTAAATTGAATGAAAAAAAAACAGAATTTTGTCCTAAATAATTTTAGCTAATGGATTTTAATAATTATTTTATTTTATCCTCAGTCTGAAGAACTGTCATTTTTATTATTTTCTGCTTTTTTTATCTACTCAGATAATCTATAGAGATATTTTTGGATACTTTAAAATATTCTGATTTTTAAATATTTATTAATATCTCTATATAATTTTGATGTATAAGAGATTTTATATACGCGAAAAAAAACATATATTATAAATAAATTATTTATAACATACACACACACACACAGATACATACATGCATCGAAAATTCTGTAAAATGATTATGATACTTTGGTATATCAAACTGTGTACGGTTAAATTTAACTAATGATAAGCAACGCGCGCGCGCTGAGTCGGAATTTATTCAATGAACAGCTGCTTGTACTGAACCATCATTTGAAGCTACATGGTACCTGAAGCGATTTCGGCAGGTGACCAAAGTATCAGCACCTGCCAACACTCAGTTAACTGTTGGTCGATAGAAAGCGCAATTCTCACATTGTTACATTGAATACGCGATGCAAATCTCTACAATATTGAATTTCCTAGACTTTGAATATCGATACAATATTACATCTTCAATGATAATGTAATCAATTATGATGATATATTAATCTATTCAAAATTTGCATAAATCTTTAAGACTTTCTCGAACGCACTTCCAGCTATCAATGTATGTGTGTGTTTGTTGCGATTGATGCTTATAGGCTATAAAAAATTGCTACTTTCACATATGATAATTTTATTTAAAAAAAAATATTGTAACTTTTTTCAGATATCCGGAATCTAGGCTAGCGAAATTGTTTAATGGCAGCATCCCCATCGTCCTGGATTCGCTAAAACAACATTACTTTATCGATAGAGACGGCGGCATGTTCCGGCACATACTCAATTTTATGCGAAATTCCCGGCTACTGATACCCGACAACTTTGCCGATCTCGATTTACTATTAGAAGAAGCACGATACTTTGATATTGCCCGTAAGTTGATTACTCAATTAGTTTTTTCTTCATTGTTTAACTTTAATCACTTGTGTGACACTTAACAATTTTTTAAACATATTGTATGAAAAAAGATGTCAATCGTAAAATATTAGAAGAGCAACAATTCCCGTGGCTGACGAGAGATCACCCGAGAGAGTTAATGTACAAATCGCGATATCGTTTGGCAATATATCATTTCTCTTCTAATTTTCTCGACCGACTTCCAACTGTGCAATATGTAGCTCTCTGTAATAGAATAGTAATAACAAACTCTGAAGTAGTTGTTTACTGGATTACAGAAGTAATACACAGAACTTTGAGTGTTATAAAAAGATAAAAATAAGGCAATGGAAATAAGGAAATTGGTCCCTCGGGACAATATAATCAGTGTACACACTTCATTTCGATAAAAATCTAGCTTCACGTAGAAAATTTTTCAAAGCGCTTTCATAATTTATCATATATATTTATACCCGAGAAACATAAAATGTAATAATATATTATCAGAAAATAAACATTACAAAACTTCAAACGAATTAATTGTCAATATCCTTAAATATGATCCATCGTTAAATTAACAATCCACCGTAAGATCATGAACCTAACGTAAACGTATCTCTCTTTCAGCGATGTGCAGGCAACTGGAACAGATGAAGAAAGAGCGCATAAAAAACGGCTCGACAACAATGATGACAGTGTCATCGCCGAGTCCGCCACTCTCCGGTCAACTCGGCTCCGGTCGTGGCACCACAGCCTGCACCACCGGGCCTTGCAATCGCGATTCCGAGAAGATGCGCGGTAACGACGGCAATTGCAGCTACGAGTGCGTGGCGTTACACGTGAGCCCGGATCTGGGCGAGCGGGTGATGCTTTCGGGCGGACGAGCCCTCCTGGACGAGGTGTTCCCGGAGACGACGCAGGCGGTGATCGACGCGCGATCCGGCGTCGCCTGGCACCAGCAGGACGCCCGTCACGTAATCAGGTTTCCGCTGAACGGTTATTGCAAGCTTAACTCGGTCCAGGCGATCACCAGACTGCTGAACGCCGGCTTCCGGGTGGTCGCGAGCAACGGCGGCGGCGTCGAGGGCCAGCAATTCTCCGAGTACCTGTTCGTCAGGCAATCCGTCAACACTTGACGGAGCACGGCGCATCAGCGCAAAACGATCTCCAGATCGATCCGTTGTCTGCAGCGCGACTACGATCCGGAGTGAGTGCAACTGTCCAGGAGAGTCTCTCAAGACTGCATCGCGGATAATATGGTTATTCTGACAAATTACACGGGGGGCATCTCTTCGACAGAAGGCTGACAGTCGCAACCGCAGTTTGATGCCAAAATACGGTACGAAAGTCTTTGAAACGTATATTGAAGTTTCTCGACGCTTACGTCAAATATCTTGGACAATGAGGAAATGTGCGCAAATAAATTTTACGATTTACATTCATTTCATGAACCATTTTTTATCAAACAGAGACAATCTCGTTTACGCGCACGTCAAGTTACAAAAATTATTTGCACGTATTTCTGACATATTATAATTCGAGATGGCTGACCCAGAATATTTAATCGATCACTTTAATTAATAAAATCGCTGATTACGTAAATAAAATCTATTATTAATTTAATCCTACTATATAATATAAATT
>NW_021849211.1:2518319-2559568 GCF_003651465.1 Formica exsecta
TAGCACAGTCGTTGAGCAAACCCCATAAGTTTTCGGATTTTAACTTTACGCTATTAACTTTATTAACACTATTTAATCTTATATAAAATTAATTTCAAATATATTACAGTTGAAATAAGAAATTTATCAATCTTTATAGTACATGTAAATAATACATGTTAAAAAATACAATCGAAAGTACTTCTTAGGAAACTAAAACAGAATATTTGATACAAAATCAATTTATCAGGCTGATAGAAAAAAAATTGAGAAAGTGAAATATACATTTTAAGAAATTGCAAATGAACAGATGGGAGATTTTTTTTCATACTAGCTCTAATGTATTTTCTCACAATATGACTAATAAGATAAGATGACTCCTAAAATTAAATTTAATTATCTTTCTATACAAATGAATAAAAAGTATAATTTTTTTGTTAGTTTCCTTGCTTTAATTTATAGCGAGATTAAGCGCGTAACGAAACGTCAAATTAATCTCATTATTCTCGAGATATAACTCCGAAGTACGGTAGGTATCTTAATGGCAACGATAGTGTCGAGATATTATAATAAGAAGATTAGTCACAGCCTACTTTGAACGATGTTGTGTCCGCAAACGTGTGCTGTGAAACGCGCTCGAAAATGTCACGGGCACTTTCTAAAGAAGCCGAAAAATGTGACACGATGCAATGGACCCGCCATTGCGAGACACACTCGCGTGCATCTGCATATCTATTAAAGCACATTTCACGCGTACGTTCTTATCCTAAATATTTTTACAAAGTAAACAAGTCTGTTGTTACATCCTGATTCACGCGTGACAATTGTTGATAGAATTCTGCATATCTCTTTTCTATTTCTTTATTTCCTCTGATAGTAATAAACAATTCTTTTAATTAAATTGAATGAAAAAAAAACAGAATTTTGTCTAAATAATTTTAGCTAATGGATTTTAATAATTATTTTATTTTATCCTCAGTCTGAAGAACTGTCATTTTTATTATTTTCTGCTTTTTTTATCTACTCAGATAATCTATAGAGATATTTTTGGATACTTTAAAATATTCTGATTTTTAAATATTTATTAATATCTCTATATAATTTTGATGTATAAGAGATTTTATATACGCGAAAAAAAACATATATTATAAATAAATTATTTATAACATACACACACACACACAGATACATACATGCATCGAAAATTCTGTAAAATGATTATGATACTTTGGTATATCAAACTGTGTACGGTTAAATTTAACTAATGATAAGCAACGCGCGCGCGCTGAGTCGGAATTTATTCAATGAACAGCTGCTTGTACTGAACCATCATTTGAAGCTACATGGTACCTGAAGCGATTTCGGCAGGTGACCAAAGTATCAGCACCTGCCAACACTCAGTTAACTGTTGGTCGATAGAAAGCGCAATTCTCACATTGTTACATTGAATACGCGATGCAAATCTCTACAATATTGAATTTCCTAGACTTTGAATATCGATACAATATTACATCTTCAATGATAATGTAATCAATTATGATGATATATTAATCTATTCAAAATTTGCATAAATCTTTAAGACTTTCTCGAACGCACTTCCAGCTATCAATGTATGTGTGTGTTTGTTGCGATTGATGCTTATAGGCTATAAAAAATTGCTACTTTCACATATGATAATTTTATTTAAAAAAAAATATTGTAACTTTTTTCAGATATCCGGAATCTAGGCTAGCGAAATTGTTTAATGGCAGCATCCCCATCGTCCTGGATTCGCTAAAACAACATTACTTTATCGATAGAGACGGCGGCATGTTCCGGCACATACTCAATTTTATGCGAAATTCCCGGCTACTGATACCCGACAACTTTGCCGATCTCGATTTACTATTAGAAGAAGCACGATACTTTGATATTGCCCGTAAGTTGATTACTCAATTAGTTTTTTCTTCATTGTTTAACTTTAATCACTTGTGTGACACTTAACAATTTTTTAAACATATTGTATGAAAAAAGATGTCAATCGTAAAATATTAGAAGAGCAACAATTCCCGTGGCTGACGAGAGATCACCCGAGAGAGTTAATGTACAAATCGCGATATCGTTTGGCAATATATCATTTCTCTTCTAATTTTCTCGACCGACTTCCAACTGTGCAATATGTAGCTCTCTGTAATAGAATAGTAATAACAAACTCTGAAGTAGTTGTTTACTGGATTACAGAAGTAATACACAGAACTTTGAGTGTTATAAAAAGATAAAAATAAGGCAATGGAAATAAGGAAATTGGTCCCTCGGGACAATATAATCAGTGTACACACTTCATTTCGATAAAAATCTAGCTTCACGTAGAAAATTTTTCAAAGCGCTTTCATAATTTATCATATATATTTATACCCGAGAAACATAAAATGTAATAATATATTATCAGAAAATAAACATTACAAAACTTCAAACGAATTAATTGTCAATATCCTTAAATATGATCCATCGTTAAATTAACAATCCACCGTAAGATCATGAACCTAACGTAAACGTATCTCTCTTTCAGCGATGTGCAGGCAACTGGAACAGATGAAGAAAGAGCGCATAAAAAACGGCTCGACAACAATGATGACAGTGTCATCGCCGAGTCCGCCACTCTCCGGTCAACTCGGCTCCGGTCGTGGCACCACAGCCTGCACCACCGGGCCTTGCAATCGCGATTCCGAGAAGATGCGCGGTAACGACGGCAATTGCAGCTACGAGTGCGTGGCGTTACACGTGAGCCCGGATCTGGGCGAGCGGGTGATGCTTTCGGGCGGACGAGCCCTCCTGGACGAGGTGTTCCCGGAGACGACGCAGGCGGTGATCGACGCGCGATCCGGCGTCGCCTGGCACCAGCAGGACGCCCGTCACGTAATCAGGTTTCCGCTGAACGGTTATTGCAAGCTTAACTCGGTCCAGGCGATCACCAGACTGCTGAACGCCGGCTTCCGGGTGGTCGCGAGCAACGGCGGCGGCGTCGAGGGCCAGCAATTCTCCGAGTACCTGTTCGTCAGGCAATCCGTCAACACTTGACGGAGCACGGCGCATCAGCGCAAAACGATCTCCAGATCGATCCGTTGTCTGCAGCGCGACTACGATCCGGAGTGAGTGCAACTGTCCAGGAGAGTCTCTCAAGACTGCATCGCGGATAATATGGTTATTCTGACAAATTACACGGGGGGCATCTCTTCGACAGAAGGCTGACAGTCGCAACCGCAGTTTGATGCCAAAATACGGTACGAAAGTCTTTGAAACGTATATTGAAGTTTCTCGACGCTTACGTCAAATATCTTGGACAATGAGGAAATGTGCGCAAATAAATTTTACGATTTACATTCATTTCATGAACCATTTTTTATCAAACAGAGACAATCTCGTTTACGCGCACGTCAAGTTACAAAAATTATTTGCACGTATTTCTGACATATTATAATTCGAGATGGCTGACCCAGAATATTTAATCGATCACTTTAATTAATAAAATCGCTGATTACGTAAATAAAATCTATTATTAATTTAATCCTACTATATAATATAAATTTGTAATATATAAATTTAATAATTTATATAAAATTAAAGATCAAAAAGATAGATTAGCAACAAATCTGGGAAAGATCGAGATTATTGGGATGTTGCTATTTTAGAACAAATTTAATAATTACCTGCAGTTGCGACGATTGCAAGGTCACAATAGCCGTTCAAGAGCTTAGATGTGGTTTAGATAGATCGTTGTTGATCGCGATAGAAATTATATAAATTATTGCACATATGTTTAAAAATTAAGTAGACATTATTTGATTAGATATATTTTCCAATAACGACGATCACATTTTGAGTCACATCTAAAAAGCAATGACCAAACAACGTATAGCAAGCCTAATAATGGCAACGATGTATCGTGTGATTCACAGCAAAGAGCCTAAGCCACGTAACATATTAATCGTATATATGCTATTTCACATTTTTTTTCTTTTGTTCATTGTGTAAAAATGCACTCATATGAAATCTCACTGAAATACATAGCCGTAACGCAGCTTAAAAAAGTGAATCAACAATATGTCATACACTAGACACTAGCTGTGTCTTTTGCGCGCTTTTAATGTTATTTAAGATCGAAACGTCTAATTGTAAACATCATTGTTCATTCCTCGTGTTACGATCTGCGAGTTGCGTTTGAGAATATCAGATGCGCCGATTTTTAACATTGTTATTATTTAATAAAGTGTATCTATATGTATTTAAATGCCATAT
This sequence comes from Formica exsecta, assembly GCF_003651465.1. Lineage (NCBI taxonomy): Eukaryota > Metazoa > Arthropoda > Insecta > Hymenoptera > Formicidae > Formica > Formica exsecta. Next base: position 2,522,574 of record NW_021849211.1, read on the forward strand.
ATATTAATTACTGTAAATATTGCGAATAAACGTGTATATACATACGCATATATAGATATAAGTATACTTATATATAAGTATGAATATACATATATTCTACTTAAAATCATTATTTATAGTATAATGAGGAGTCAATAACGAGATGCAACGCACATTGATTATGTGTATCGAAAGTCAACTAAATTAAGTTTTCATCGAGATAATCTAATATAATCCAATAAAAATGAAGAGAGAGCGGTAGAAGAAAGATATTAAATCCTTCCGAGATATAAACATCGACGAGAAATTATAATATATGTTCTTTAAACGATATTTTGATGAAGATTTAAGAAAAATGCAAACTATATAATTGCTAAGAAACCTTCTTATATAAGTATCACTTCCACACAATTAATCTAATAAAATGTTTATTTTACATTTCAGGAAAGTGCAGCTTATTATTTCATACGCATCGATCTCCTTCAACATTTAAGAGAGATTAGTGAAATGTATATTATTTTTATTTTTTACGACACATAACGCTGCGTGCGAGTTGTAGTTTTAGTTTAACTAACACTATTACTGAGGGAAAAATAGCAGTATCGTTAACGGCGAGTAATTTAGATTTTTCTCTAGAAAATAAAGAGACAATAATTTTGCTATTCGAGAAACGAGTAAAAGTATAGACCGCGAAATTATTGTCACACTCGCAATCAATTCTCGATTGCTATGGACGTTGCATTACGCCCGAAGCAAAAGAATTTTGCTCCGTACAATAAAATTATTAGTCAAACAAAATCGTATGGACATAACATGGAGATCAGAGAAATTTATTACAAGACAGAGATGAATAAGATTCCTTCACAATTATTTACTTCTTTATCTTTTTTAATTCAATTATTTTGTACGATCCCTTGTGACAAATTTTTATATTGTTCAACCAAGCAATGAAATCTTTTAAAATGCCGATGCATAAATGTGAATTATTTAATACATCAATAATTGTTGCAATGGAAAAGCTACTCTGCAAAAATTGATACTAAAAAAAAATGTTATTTTATTTTAAAAAAGATTACTCGTAAAGAATTGCAAATTCTCAAGAATGGCAATTCTCTTCAAAATTAAACATTGATTTTATATTAACAAAGTGCAGCCGAAATAAGAATAAATAAGATATTTTGGTTTATGTAAATGATTTTTACAAATTTATTTCGGATATTTAATTATCAAATATATATTATCAAGATGATAATACAATATATATAATTGTAAAACACAAGGCATACTATAGGTGCTGATACTATTCAATCAATTTTAATTAATTACATTATTATTTTGTATATAAAAATAAATATGTGCAGAAAGAAAGATCTGAAATGTACAAAAAAATGTCTCGACTAATTTGATGATGATTATGCAAGAACGTGAAACGCATACGCGAGAAGCGAAGTAAGAGAGCTCATTGGGACCGAATTGATCACGTAACCGCGGGAATAAGGGATAAAGCGCACAAACGTCGTGCCCTTGGGCCCCGTTTCCATGGTTACTGTGAACTCAATATCCGCGTCGCCCGAGGGTTTCACAGCCCGGGGCTGTCATCCCTCGAATCCACCCGGCAGAACGCTTTTCTCTCTCTCTCTCTCATTTACCCTCTCCACCTTTCTCACTTCCTCTGACGTTCCGGCTCTTCATCTCCCTTTCTCTCCGTGATTATATTCCATTTCTGGATCGCCCTGGTCACCTTGGTCCTTCGATACACGACACGAAGCGGAATAGCCGTCGGCTACGCGGAAGACAGGCTCGAAATTCGAGGATATCCTCGAACAAAAACCCACCGTTATTGTCTGCATAAAAATCGAGGTCAAGACCGATATTTTACTATACTTTGGATTCGATTTTATTGTACGCTTCCTTTGTCTTTTATCTGTCTTTGTTTTCTCATTCTTGTAGATTGTGCAAAAGCAATTCAACGTCAATGTTAACACATGGCGAAGAGCCATTATTGATGCTTATTTAATAGATATACACAGTAAAGACAAATCTTATTTGTATAAACTAAAGCAAAAATTACATTATTAGAAAATGTAAAATGTCAGAGGATAATTATACATGTATAAGCGCGAACTTTTTCGCCAGTTCTCGGTTTTCGTCTTTAATATTTAGTTATCTAGTCTCTGTTATCATGGTCGTCTCATATACTCTATTCTCTTCTATATGTCTTGAAAGAATGGATAATAAAATTTATTTAGTTCAGAGTAAAATATCGCGGAGAAAGAAAAAATTGCTTTAACATCTTTCTCTAATTTTTCATAGTAAAAATTGTCGTGATTAACAAAAGATTTTAAAAATTGTTGTTTCATGAGTTTACGTTAATAGATGTCTGTCACAGTATGTGTCTGATTTAAAAGGAAAGAATGTACTTGTAAAATCATATGGAAAAACTATCTATCTTTATGTTTCTATTCCTCAACACTAGATTAACATATCCGAATAACTTTGTTTCCCATATTTAACTATATTTTTATTGATAGAAATATAATTTTTTTAAACCACGCGAACAATCAAATCATAGTTCATTTATTCTTAAATAGAATAATAAAAAAAAAATTTTACGATTTACATTCATTTCATGAACCATTTTTTATCAAACAGAGACAATCTCGTTTACGCGCACGTCAAGTTACAAAAATTATTTGCACGTATTTCTGACATATTATAATTCGAGATGGCTGACCCAGAATATTTAATCGATCACTTTAATTAATAAAATCGCTGATTACGTAAATAAAATCTATTATTAATTTAATCCTACTATATAATATAAATTTGTAATATATAAATTTAATAATTTATATAAAATTAAAGATCAAAAAGATAGATTAGCAACAAATCTGGGAAAGATCGAGATTATTGGGATGTTGCTATTTTAGAACAAATTTAATAATTACCTGCAGTTGCGACGATTGCAAGGTCACAATAGCCGTTCAAGAGCTTAGATGTGGTTTAGATAGATCGTTGTTGATCGCGATAGAAATTATATAAATTATTGCACATATGTTTAAAAATTAAGTAGACATTATTTGATTAGATATATTTTCCAATAACGACGATCACATATTGAGTCACATCTAAAAAGCAATGACCAAACAACGTATAGCAAGCCTAATAATGGCAACGATGTATCGTGTGATTCACAGCAAAGAGCCTAAGCCACGTAACATATTAATCGTATATATGCTATTTCACATTTTTTTTCTTTTGTTCATTGTGTAAAAATGCACTCATATGAAATCTCACTGAAATACGTAGCCGTAACGCAGCTTAAAAAAGTGAATCAACAATATGTCATACACTAGACACTAGCTGTGTCTTTTGCGCGCTTTTAATGTTATTTAAGATCGAAACGTCTAATTGTAAACATCATTGTTCATTCCTCGTGTTACGATCTGCGAGTTGCGTTTGAGAATATCAGATGCGCCGATTTTTAACATTGTTATTATTTAATAAAGTGTATCTATATGTATTTAAATGCCATATATATTAATTACTGTAAATATTGCGAATAAACGTGTATATACATACGCATATATAGATATAAGTATACTTATATATAAGTATGAATATACATATATTCTACTTAAAATCATTATTCATAGTATAATGAGGAGTCAATAACGAGATGCAACGCACATTGATTATGTGTATCGAAAGTCAACTAAATTAAGTTTTCATCGAGATAATCTAATATAATCCAATAAAAATGAAGAGAGAGCGGTAGAAGAAAGATATTAAATCCTTCCGAGATATAAACATCGACGAGAAATTATAATATATGTTCTTTAAACGATATTTTGATGAAGATTTAAGAAAAATGCAAACTATATAATTGCTAAGAAACCTTCTTATATAAGTATCACTTCCACACAATTAATCTAATAAAATGTTTATTTTACATTTCAGGAAAGTGCAGCTTATTATTTCATACGCATCGATCTCCTTCAACATTTAAGAGAGATTAGTGAAATGTATATTATTTTTATTTTTTACGACACATAACGCTGCGTGCGAGTTGTAGTTTTAGTTTAACTAACACTATTACTGAGGGAAAAATAGCAGTATCGTTAACGGCGAGTAATTTAGATTTTTCTCTAGAAAATAAAGAGACAATAATTTTGCTATTCGAGAAACGAGTAAAAGTATAGACCGCGAAATTATTGTCACACTCGCAATCAATTCTCGATTGCTATGGACGTTGCATTACGCCCGAAGCAAAAGAATTTTGCTCCGTACAATAAAATTATTAGTCAAACAAAATCGTATGGACATAACATGGAGATCAGAGAAATTTATTACAAGACAGAGATGAATAAGATTCCTTCACAATTATTTACTTCTTTATCTTTTTTAATTCAATTATTTTGTACGATCCCTTGTGACAAATTTTTATATTGTTCAACCAAGCAATGAAATCTTTTAAAATGCCGATGCATAAATGTGAATTATTTAATACATCAATAATTGTTGCAATGGAAAAGCTACTCTGCAAAAATTGATACTAAAAAAAAATGTTATTTTATTTTAAAAAAGATTACTCGTAAAGAATTGCAAATTCTCAAGAATGGCAATTCTCTTCAAAATTAAACATTGATTTTATATTAACAAAGTGCAGCCGAAATAAGAATAAATAAGATATTTTGGTTTATGTAAATGATTTTTACAAATTTATTTCGGATATTTAATTATCAAATATATATTATCAAGATGATAATACAATATATATAATTGTAAAACACAAGGCATACTATAGGTGCTGATACTATTCAATCAATTTTAATTAATTACATTATTATTTTGTATATAAAAATAAATATGTGCAGAAAGAAAGATCTGAAATGTACAAAAAAATGTCTCGACTAATTTGATGATGATTATGCAAGAACGTGAAACGCATACGCGAGAAGCGAAGTAAGAGAGCTCATTGGGACCGAATTGATCACGTAACCGCGGGAATAAGGGATAAAGCGCACAAACGTCGTGCCCTTGGGCCCCGTTTCCATGGTTACTGTGAACTCAATATCCGCGTCGCCCGAGGGTTTCACAGCCCGGGGCTGTCATCCCTCGAATCCACCCGGCAGAACGCTTTTCTCTCTCTCTCTCTCATTTACCCTCTCCACCTTTCTCACTTCCTCTGACGTTCCGGCTCTTCATCTCCCTTTCTCTCCGTGATTATATTCCATTTCTGGATCGCCCTGGTCACCTTGGTCCTTCGATACACGACACGAAGCGGAATAGCCGTCGGCTACGCGGAAGACAGGCTCGAAATTCGAGGATATCCTCGAACAAAAACCCACCGTTATTGTCTGCATAAAAATCGAGGTCAAGACCGATATTTTACTATACTTTGGATTCGATTTTATTGTACGCTTCCTTTGTCTTTTATCTGTCTTTGTTTTCTCATTCTTGTAGATTGTGCAAAAGCAATTCAACGTCAATGTTAACACATGGCGAAGAGCCATTATTGATGCTTATTTAATAGATATACACAGTAAAGACAAATCTTATTTGTATAAACTAAAGCAAAAATTACATTATTAGAAAATGTAAAATGTCAGAGGATAATTATACATGTATAAGCGCGAACTTTTTCGCCAGTTCTCGGTTTTCGTCTTTAATATTTAGTTATCTAGTCTCTGTTATCATGGTCGTCTCATATACTCTATTCTCTTCTATATGTCTTGAAAGAATGGATAATAAAATTTATTTAGTTCAGAGTAAAATATCGCGGAGAAAGAAAAAATTGCTTTAACATCTTTCTCTAATTTTTCATAGTAAAAATTGTCGTGATTAACAAAAGATTTTAAAAATTGTTGTTTCATGAGTTTACGTTAATAGATGTCTGTCACAGTATGTGTCTGATTTAAAAGGAAAGAATGTACTTGTAAAATCATATGGAAAAACTATCTATCTTTATGTTTCTATTCCTCAACACTAGATTAACATATCCGAATAACTTTGTTTCCCATATTTAACTATATTTTGATTGATAGAAATATAATTTTTTTAAACCACGCGAACGATCAAATCATAGTTCATTTATTCTTAAATAGAATAATAAAAAAAATAAGAAAAATTGGACCAGTAATTACATCGAAAAAAAGTACAGGTAAGATCAAAAGTGATTTTATAGAGACCGTTTCAAAGGTTTTGATGCCATTCTTACATCTTCAATATTTCTTTAGATATTTAAAAAACGTTTTGTATAATTATATAACATCTAAAATATAAAACACTTATTATCAGATAAAAAAATTGTACTCAAGAAAAACTGCAATGATACAGTAGATAGTAGATAATACAATGTTCTAAAACTCTAGCTAAATATAGAAAATTCTTATAGCAATCGGTTATTTTTTATCGTTTAAATTTTTGCACGCTGTAAAAAAATGCAATATAAAGATTTCTATGATAAAAAATATAAAAAAGATAAAATAGACATATATTCTTTCTCTATGTATATTATATCTCTCTTCTTTTAATAGATATTTTAATAGATAATGAAACTAAAGAAAAAGTCTAATTAGAAAATGAAGAAATGTAGTTTATATTTCGACGAGAGATTCGTTTTTGTATTTTATTATCTTATTCTTGCTGTGCTTACTCATAGTACAATTTATAAAAATATCATAATGTACCACAAAATTGTGTGTAATATACTGTAATATTTTTTATATATTTTTCTATTTATAGATATATTAAGAAAAATTGGACCAGTAATTACATCGAAAAAAAGTACAGGTAAGATCAAAAGTGATTTTATAGAGACCGTTTCAAAGGTTTTGATGCCATTCTTACATCTTCAATATTTCTTTAGATATTTAAAAAACGTTTTGTATAATTATATAACATCTAAAATATAAAACACTTATTATCAGATAAAAAAATTGTACTCAAGAAAAACTGCAATGATACAGTAGATAGTAGATAATACAATGTTCTAAAACTCTAGCTAAATATAGAAAATTCTTATAGCAATCGGTTATTTTTTATCGTTTAAATTTTTGCACGCTGTAAAAAAATGCAATATAAAGATTTCTATGATAAAAAATATAAAAAAGATAAAATAGACATATATTCTTTCTCTATGTATATTATATCTCTCTTCTTTTAATAGATATTTTAATAGATAATGAAACTAAAGAAAAAGTCTAATTAGAAAATGAAGAAATGTAGTTTATATTTCGACGAGAGATTCGTTTTTGTATTTTATTATCTTATTCTTGCTGTGCTTACTCATAGTACAATTTATAAAAATATCATAATGTACCACAAAATTGTGTGTAATATACTGTAATATTTTTTATATATTTTTCTATTTATAGATATATTAATATTCTATCTATTGGCAGTAAAGAGAACGTTATGATTTATGCGTGATTTCACGTTTTGCTTCGAGTTTGTAAAAAATAATATAATAATTGCAAATAGAAAAACGGTTAAGTAAAAACTTCTTATACGCGATATATACTCGGCAAAAATTAATACATAATGACAGCTTGCACACGTTTTTTCAAATAAAATATAGTTATATAGTTATTAAAAACGACTTATTTACACAAGATATACATTGTCACAACAAAAATGACTTGGATATTAATTAAACGAGTCAAATGGATATTAATTTTGAATATTTAAATTTTAGTATGTATGAATGCTGAATTCTCAATAATAATAACTCTTTCGGAAATGATCAAATCAATCGCGATGACAAAATAAATAATAAATATGAAACATTTTATTTATATATACGCATACGCACACACACAGAATACGTATTGATGAAATGTTAAATGAGATTCTATTTAACACAATGGTATCACTTTCCCAATTATAAATCTGTGATGTAGAATCATCGTGCTATAATATGTCTCTAAAGTTACGACAATTCATATCTTTAAATATATCTATCTTTCCTACACACTATATTCATTCAGTCTTTTTTAGAAACCAATTGAAAAGCAATTAAGTATAGCATGTAACAATAATCAACAATTACGACAATTGCATACATTGCTTATTCCGATTATTGATATTTGAAAATTAAGGAACGTCATATCGTATGTCTCTCGGAATATATTGTTATAGAAATATAGGAAGTATATCTTATTTTTTACTGTGCTGTCTCTCTTGACCAAATTGGAAGCACAGAAATTGGAGTAATAAACGCTAATATTGATGTAAATTATTTAGCATGAAGCATAGAATGTGTAGAAATATAATGAAATAAATCATGTGCTATATAATCTTATAACATTAAATTGTGGATTAATAATAAAAGTGACACACTATTAAGTGGATACTTTGAGAGTACTCGAAAGTAGATAATTTTACTCTGTAATTATAATATACAAAATTCCTTCTTAAAGTAAAACAGACTGTATCAATAAATAATAATTAAAATAATATAAAGTAAAATATTTCGATAAAAATATCTTCAATACAAGGATATGAAATATATATATTAAGTTTCAGAATAAAACATAACTGACTTAAAAGAAAAAAAAAATCTACTAAAAATGTGCTAGTTTATATTGCACAGATAATTTCATGTTATATTGTAAATGATATGATACACACGTATGTGAGATACAAAGAGATTAATAATATATTAAATATTATTAATCATAAGTATCATACATGCAATATTTTCTTAATTGTATTGAAAGAATATACTGTGTGGGCATACAGATAGTATAAAATATTGACACAATAAAAGAATTAATAAAAATCGATATTTTAAGCATTATACTCTCTATGATCTCAGGCACCCACGCATACATATCTGTGATTATCCTTTTTACATGTAAATCAGGTACTCACTTTGAATTTATTTTAATCGATTATGCAAAGCATAACTTCCTGCGGAAGTTTATCTTATCATTAGCAGAAATTACGCATCAATTTCGAGAAGGAGAAATATAAATAATTAAATTAACATCACTCAAAAGAATATTGATTATTCTTATTTTTGTAAATATTTCTTTAATAAAAAACGTAACAGCTAATTTTTTTATAAACACTGAAAATCGTAGTTCGCAATATACAACATAATATACTGATAACAATTCCATTTTCCAGTGGAGAGTAGCTATATTGTGTTGTATCAACATTGAAATTATCACTATTTAGTAATTATATGTAAGATATTGTACAAATTATTCCATACTTTTTGGACAGTGTGCTCATGGTATTATTATTACATTATACAGTTTGCAAAAATACGATTTACTATTATAACAAAACCTACTTATTTTACACTAGCGCTACAGTGTCCAAAAGTATAGGTCAAGTATTACAATATAGCGAACCTATACATAGTGACAATGTACACTCATTCACTTAATGCATTCACGCATTCATGTATACATTATATAACAATGTTTCTACAGTGTTATCTCGTTAAAAGATTATTGCTCGGGATCGGTCGCTATGCTCTAACGTGGGCGCAGACTTGTTTACCTTCCAGGAACTGTCCCATAAATCTTGCCAATGACCAAACGATCTGAACGAACGTGAGACAAGAATATGAGCGAGCAAAATAAAGCATCAGATAAGACTTGAATTTGCTCGCTCCAAAAAATGGGAGAGGAGAGAAGGGGAGGGATAACTCGCGCTATCGCATAACGTGGAGCGAAAAATCTTTCTTGTAACGAGGAAGCACTGTATATGGCCAGACACAACGTTCTCCCTTGCCATGAAAAGACTATATAGAGACTAACTGCGAAACATGTGCTCATACACATTGCTCCTTTCATTGATGCGATTTCGTGTTGAAAAATAAAGAACTATTATATTACATTTAAAAAATGTATACTACAGTTAAAAAATGTTCAGTCATTTACAAAAAGGAAGCTTAGTATCGACACGGTGGAAATAATTTTATTTTGAATATATGCGGGATTCTCCAAGCCGACTGCCATTGAATCTCATTGCAATATGCAATTCGCGATGAAATACTGTATATTACTACAGCATAGAGTAACATCACGCGATCCATCGAGCCTAGCTCATAAAATACCATGTAGATAGAGCGCCAGATTTCGGGCGGGTCACGAAAGTTCCTGCCCTTGACAGTGCATCACTTCAAGTACGATTTATACAATGTTGTGCTTCTACACGTTTCTTTTTCCTGCTCTAAAAGGAATAACAAATCCCTGAAATTCACTCTTTTTAAACGTGGTCTCATTGGCATTTGTCTGTTTAATCCGCTAGCTGATGCGTTTGCGCCAGGAGTGCCACCTGTGCTGTTGGTCGATCCCGCTATGTCGAGCTTAGGCTTTTTACGAGGGCCAATTGCTTGTAAAGCTGTTAAATTCGCTTCCCTTTGTCTTAATTCTTCCATTTCTGCACGTTGCATCTGAAATTTCATGTATTTTAAATAAACTGCAATTAAAGAAAAATTAAAATAAATGTATGATTTATCATACAAAATTATTGCACGGAAAATAATAAATATTTATATGTTACCTCTTTGGCCTTAGCCTTCAATTTGGCTTGCTCGGGATCTTCTGCTTTTGAGCGACTTTTCGCGGCACGTAAAAGCATTTCTCGTTCTTGTTCTTCATGTTTCCTACGCTCGACTTTATCTAAATCTTCCAAAAATTTTAACTGCGCTCTTACATCTTGTGTTACTTCATATCTAGGATCAACCTATAAGCAATAAAAAAAATGTTGCAAAAACAGAGGGAAAAGGTATAAAATGCTAATTTATGTAAAGGAAATAATTTCAATTTGTAATGAGATATATATACACGATTCATACTTATATGAATGATAAAATATGCAAAGATTTAAAACAAATAAGATAATCAAATCTTACCTTTATAAGATCTATCCTATGTTCTGCGATAACTGCTAATTTTTCTACTAAATTCTTTAACCTCTCTTGTACAGCATGCGAAATTAATGCTGCTACTTCTTGATTTGGTTCTTCCAGACTATGACTGGATGCTAAAATAGTATATTTTTGTATAAATCTAACTCTATATATATTTATATATTATTTTATATTAATTTAATAACAGATAAAATTGAAATTACCAATTTGTTTAATTCTCTGTTGTAATGGTGTCATTTGCAAAAATACTTCATCTTTACAAGATCGTATTTGGGTACCAACAAATTCTGTAGAACCAAGTATTCTTTGAGATTCTTCTGCAAGATTAACACCACCCATAGCTGCTACATCATTTATATCATCATCCGCCCTACATAACAAAATACAATGATTACATTATCATATGTTTACAGTATGCATAATAATTACAGTATGCATTATCTTTAAATTAATATTGTTTTATTATCGTTTCTTCATTCATGTATTAGCTTATTAATAGCAATAATCGGTTTTTTCATGCTATTCTTAGAAAACAGAACTTACGTATATCCTGCTGATAAAAACGTTTTTTTCTCTTTTTCCTTTGCAGTCGGTTTTTGAATAAGAGAAGGCACTACGGCTTTATTAACAGTAGTGGTTGTATTGACTGTTTTGCCTTGCGTTGTAGTCGTGATTGTTTTTACGACCGTTGTTGTAACTATAGGTGGCTTCTGCACGACAGGGGCAGTGGGCCGAATTCCAGTTACTGGTACTGTCGATTTTACAGTATATGCTGTAGTGGGGCTACGAACCACTGTCGTTGTTACTGGTCGAACCTAAAACAATACAATTTTTATTGCATATTTGTAACAAAAGATTGTAAAAAATCTTACATAAACTTCGAGAAACATGAATTGACGACATTATTGAAACAATTAATATATATTATTAAGATGCATATATAAGTTTAGTCAATCAACAGATACTAAATTCACATAACTATTCTGGTTTATTATTCTTTTATTTTTGTTATCAAAATAAATGCAAATTTCTTTTAGATATCTGGTAATATCATAATATCATAAACGCACATATTAATATTATAGCAGATTATAAAAATCTTACAAGTCTTTGTGGAACAGGTTGAGCAGGCCGTGGAACTGTTGTTACTACTGCTGCTGCTGCTGCTGAGGCTGTTACTGCTGTTTGAAGCGGTGCCATTACTCTTACTTGTGTCGTTGCTGTTGCAGTTGCTGTTACAGGAACTGTCACTGCCACTGCAGGTCTATATTGAGTTTGCTACAATACATGACAAAATATAATTAGTAATAAGTTAAAAAATGATATTAATATGATGAGAAATCCTCTTTTTTCTCTATTATAAATATTACTAATATATCATATATCTTCTTAAAAATAATGAGTTATATAAATATAAATATAGATTTGTGATCAAATGTAACAAATTAATATCTCAGAAAAGATTGGTTTTAAAAAAACATGTTTGATTTTCTTTTCAAAAAGCCATTTCTCTACAAGATTTCTCTTTGACTCCAAAGTCCTTTCCCAAAATTAATATTTTACGAAAAATTATCACATTTTGCATCTTATAGGATTAATAGAATTCATAAAAGATAGTTAATTCTACCTGCGTAATGGTTGGAACAACAGCTGAAGCTATGGAGAAAACAACATTGGCTGGAGGAGGTTTTATTCCTTCTATAGATAATTCTTTTGTGACAAGCGACTGTCGCAGAAGCGGCAGACTTTTCTTTAAGAATCCGATGAGACATGGTTGTGGTGAAGCATTTAATAATTTTTCAAGCCTATCACAAAACTCTTCTGGCTCAACTCTAGCATCAATCAGATCTTGTATCAAAGTTCGGACATTGCGTTCCACTGATTTAGGTTCTCGACTAGATAATTCTAATAAGTTTGCTAAGAATTTACGGCACTTTTCTTTGGTATTATCAATAGTTTGACGCTAGAAGAAAAAAAAATTATTTATATAAATATACCATATAAAACATTATAAATCATTATGTTATTTTAAATTTAATTTTATATAAAACATACTGGTGCGGATGTTTGAACTGTTTGAACAGTAGTAGCCGTTGGTGCAGAAGTAGTCGTAGGTGCTGTAGTTACTGTTCCTGGGGTTGTAGTAGATGTAGTAATAGTAGGAGCAACAGTCTGTAGCAATACATATACAAAAAAATAATTATTATTTATATATATTACAATAACTGCAAATGTGCTTAAAAATATAAAGTTAGTTTTATGATACATAGAGATATTGCCGAAATATTAAAGTATTAGGTATGTTTTTAAAAAAATCCATAGAATATTATATAACAATAACTTTTAGTTTTAAATTTAGTTAACACAATATAGATTGCATGCAAAAATGTAAATACCAAAAAAGTAAATTTTAATAAGTAATCATAATATTAAATATTGCACTATAAATCATCGCTCTTTTTTTCTCAATAATTATAGTTAATAATTTATAGTTAATAATAGTTAATAATTTATAGTTAATATAATTTTAAATAACATCAAGTAAAATTATATATTCTATGACTAAAATAAAGAGATAAATTCCCTAAAGTTTTCTTAAAAAATTCTAGACAGTGGATCAAAGGTACAAAATTATTTTCTCATGTATAATAAAATGTTCTAACTTTTTTTATTATTTATTGCATGCAACTAGGAGAATTTTGCTAAATTCTATATAACTACATTCTTGATAAATTACAGACTGCATCTATTTTTTATACATGCATGCCAAAAATTAAAAATAAAAATAATCCTATGAGAAAATTTTAACTCACTGGTTATTGGAGAAAACTATAAACATATAAGTTTTCTTTTAGTATATGATGTAATTATCCAGATTAATAACTTACTTAGTAAATAATTTAAATAATTTTCTTACATTTATGTTAAAGTATATATACAATATTTTACTGATAGATAAAATTAAAAATATAAAGCTATTAATGATTTTCCTCATTATTTCTATTAAATTCAAGAAAGTACGATAACATAACTTATTTATTACGATGTATTCTATAGACGCACTTGTACCTTGTACAGACTCGTATTTTACAAATCTTTTTGTAATTGTATAGACATTAATATATATAAAAAATATATATTATTATTTAAAAATATAACATATGCTAATAAATAATATTTATTGATCGTTTTACTTTACTTTGCAGGATATTATATACAGACCTTCCATCAAATTTTGTATTATATATAAACAAATTTTTTGAGAACTGTTTTCAAAATAATCGCACAATACTATTTTCTTAACCAAATATAATATTAATAATTATAGTTAATAATTTATAGTTAATAATAGTTAATAATTTATAGTTAATAATAGTTAATAATTTATAGTTAATATAATTTTAAATAACATCAAGTAAAATTATATATTCTATGACTAAAATAAAGAGATAAATTCCCTAAAGTTTTCTTAAAAAATTCTAGACAGTGGATCAAAGGTACAAAATTATTTTCTCATGTATAATAAAATGTTCTAACTGTTTTTATTATTTATTGCATGCAACTAGGAGAATTTTGCTAAATTCTATATAACTACATTCTTGATAAATTACAGACTGCATCTATTTTTTATACATGCATGCCAAAAATTAAAAATAAAAATAATCCTATGAGAAAATTTTAACTCACTGGTTATTGGAGAAAACTATAAACATATAAGTTTTCTTTTAGTATATGATGTAATTATCCAGATTAATAACTTACTTAGTAAATAATTTAAATAATTTTCTTACATTTATGTTAAAGTATATATACAATATTTTACTGATAGATAAAATTAAAAATATAAAGCTATTAATGATTTTCCTCATTATTTCTATTAAATTCAAGAAAGTACGATAACATAACTTATTTATTACGATGTATTCTATAGACGCACTTGTACCTTGTACAGACTCGTATTTTACAAATCTTTTTGTAATTGTATAGACATTAATATATATAAAAAATATATATTATTATTTAAAAATATAACATATGCTAATAAATAATATTTATTGATCGTTTTACTTTACTTTGCAGGATATTATATACAGACCTTCCATCAAATTTTGTATTATATATAAACAAATTTTTTGAGAACTGTTTTCAAAATAATCGCACAATACTATTTTCTTAACCAAATATAATATTACATTGTTAGCGTTACATAGAACGATAGTAATATAATTTTTTACCTTTTTACTGTTATTATTTATATTCCAATTAGAAATAAATAGATTTGTAGAAAGTAAATTTATGCAAATTTGAATAATATAGTTACGCATGCTTATATTATAAGATATAGCAATAAGGAAATAGTTTTAATAAATATATGTACGAAATTATAAAAAAGGCAAAGAAGATGTATAAATATCCTCACACAATTATGCTCTTTTTGAAAGAAAATTTATCTTTAATCTATGTAGCATTTCCTAAATAACACCTTTAACCGAATTCATGCAATATATTTGATAAGGACATTGAACTTTAATTTACTACACTCCACAAAACTCAAAACATACTACCAAAGAAATGCATCCCAAAAGTAAGCTAATCATGAGATGTTATCAATTATGCAATTTAAGTTTGTAAAACATTTAGATCAAAATTATGTTGATAATAGATAATAAAGCTGCCTGTAAAATTTTTACGCATTCAGAATACATATTTAAGAGAACTTTAAGATTTGTAAATATAATTTTTCTACATATAATGTTTATAAATATAATAATATACTAAATATTCGCAAATAATACAAAAATAAAAAAATAATTAATAACTAAAATAAATTTTTGTGTCATAAATACCCAAATTTAAATGTGTTGAGTGAAAAATATATATTGTAAGCATAAAATATATTGGCTTACTGATAACATCATTCCACAGAAAACAAAGTCACAAACTAAGAAGTCTCTACAGTAGCACTACATCGAGTCTTGTAAGAGGTATAAGAGTGCGTCACCTGAACAGATTTTCTTAGGGTGGCGAGTGGTGGGCCAGTGAACTGGGTATTCAGCCTACTTACAGCCGGCACTGAAGTTAGGCGATAGGTAGTGCCTGGAGATGGTGCAGCAACTACTGCATTGCCAGCTATACTATTCGGCGTAACTGCAGTACCAGTGGGAGTACCTGCAGTTGGAGCTGGACCTACCCTCAATAACTGATACTGTCCATTTTCTGTTTTTAATAATAGATGACCTTGAGTACCAGGTTGAAGGCCATGAAGTGCCTGTAACGTTATCTAAAAAAATCATAAATAATATTTATTAATTATCGTATCATATTTTATAAGTCTTATATGCTATGGAAAGTTGAATGGTATATAAAATAAAATAAATTATGATGCCCTTTACTTTGTATATGCTATATACATACAATTTTTTTTTAAATTTTGCCACATTATCCATATTTATAAATACTAAAGAGCATCTTACCCCTGGAGCTCCTGGTCTCGCTCCTACCAATTGGTGTTGTCCAATTACCACTCTTGGGGTAACTTGTTTATTGGCTTGCTGTCCTGCTACTGGCGTTCCAGGACGCATTGTATTTACATTGAGAATTTGAACATTGCTGGGTACTATCGTCGAAGTAACTCCAGCCTTGGCCTGCAATGCTGTACTCACTGCATTGCCAGCCACAGAGACTGGAACGGACATTGGAACGGAAACCATGCCACCGGGTGCTACACTAGTCTTAATCACTAAAGCTGCGCCTGTCGGCTTATTCACTGCGGTCACTGTTTGGCTACCTGTCTGACTGACAGAACCGACATTGGAAACAACGTTCGATGTAGTCTGCAGTACCGGTTGTGAAGTTATACCTAAGGTACCGTTCGCTAGCTGCCCAACAGTTTGGGCAGGAAAGGTGAGTTTATTATTCGCATTTGCCACCCCTGTAGTGGCTATAACTTGTCCAACGCCGGGATAGATGATCTTTACTGATTCATGTGTCTTGGTCAAGCTTGGTATATGCGTGGCCTGATTGCTCGACACCTGATTGGTGGTCGAAACTTGATTGATATATGCAGCAGGAGGTATTCCTGGCGGTTGTGTATGCTGTTGCTGTTGCTGCTGTTGTGTGGTGATGACCTGCGGCGCCACTGCATTCGATGTAACCACGTTTACTGGCAGCAAAGTGCTGGTAGTGATGGGCTTAGTGACCTCTTGAGTCATTAGACTATTCACAGTGGTCACACCGCCGCCGTTCGAAACCCCATGTTTCTGCGGCTGTACCGCGGTGATGGTGCCCCCGTTGGAAATAGCGCTGTTCACCTGATGATTCTGTTGACTGACCGATGCGGGACTCGCTTGATGGCCGGCCACAGTCGGCGTGGACGTTACAAGCTGCGTCTCGAGGGAGCCCACTATCGCGTTCACTGCGGATTCGTCGACATCCGTGCTTAGAGCTTCCTCTAAAAACTTAGCTGACGCCATTTTCTTCCAAGCTCCAACTGTAAACTGAACTGCGCGTGCGCCTGTCGCAAATTATTCCCATGGTGCATTGCCTCTCTCCCCCTCTCCTCTCCACTCTCCCCACTTAGCGCAGCAGAAAATTGTACGCGGCGAGTCTTCTGTTTACCATCGGGCGGTATAACCGCCAAATTCTCGCCATTCTAAGGCACCGAGATTGCTTCCGAATATTTTCGACGATCACGTATTTCCGGCCGCGCACACTTCTCGCGATCAACAAGCTGCACGAAACCGTCCGTCGTTTACGCCGCGAGTCGCGTTATGGCTGTCAATAGCGTGCACACACGTCACCCGCCAAAATGGCATCTTCGAACATGCAATCGACACGCCGTTCATACAATTAATAAAATCTATTATGGTAATACATACGGATCTATGTAATATTATGCGAGAAATGAGACGTAGTTTTTTTTCTTTAAGTCTCTTACCGGAAGCGCGTTTAATCGGTCTTATTTGTTACTTGAAAGCGATCAAAAGCAAGCATGTTCCGAAATCCGTAATAGTTCCTCTGCGGGTTATGTGCGTTCCCAAATCTCAGATAATGATCCCCTTTTAAAATCCCTTGTACACGTTGACGCATCTTGTTTGCAAGAGTCCTTAAACACAATATCACGCCATTGGCTGTCAACTAGACGAATTTTTGGGACCTTAAAAATTTTCTATTCGATAGCCAATTGCGTGATATTGTGTCTACCTATGTTTTTCTTGCTGGAAAACTCTCGTAGTAAAGATAGATTCCCATGTCACATATATAGCGTTTTCAAATAAAGCAGGTTTGATCGACCCAAGAATGATCATTGCATCGTCTCTGCCAATAAAAGACTTGAATTCATAGTAAAATAATGATTAATTGATCAGGAATGGATTAAAGGCCGTATAAAGGTACAAGTGCAGCAGAGAGGTCCGTGATCGAAACGGACGAATCAGCGGCCACACCGTCGTCACTCATTCGTCCATTTCGATCACGTGACCTCTCTGCTGCACGAGTTTAGGTTTGTTCGCGTTGCTTGAACTTTTTGCACTCAGCATCTTCGCTTTCACTCTTTTCAACATCCAAATATATATTTATCTTGTTTCCAGTGCAAAATTTTTTGGGAATTTTAAGCAACGCGAACAAACCTTTTGCAGCACATGAAATTGTACCTTTAGGCCCTGCGCATAATAGAGGAAATATTAGGAATAGGAATAAAATATTAAATATCAGGAGGAGCAATTTGGAATTATTTTACTTCAAACAAGGGGCTCGGTTGCGGTTGGGGTTACAGTTGATAGTTGCGGATTGGCCGATCAATCGGCAAGCTGCTTTGCTCTGATTGGTCAATCCATAATCGTCAACCGTAACTCCTACCGCAACCCGTAGTGTAATACGACCTTAAAACCCGTCCATTCGAAAACGCTAATATATATGAGTGGCGTTTATTTGGCTACATTTCGATCAGATACAGAACCCTCTGATTGGTTAATCGTACTGGGGTACCCTAGATACCCTGAGCCGCGGATGCTAGTGTATCCCATATCTAGGTATAGGGCTGTATTTCGATTCCCCACCCGGGTGCACCCGATATTATAGTATACATGACATATACTATATCGGGTGCACCCGGGTAGGGAATCGGAACACAGCATAGTATAGAGATCAGTGGCAATATTGACGTAATTTTTAGATTTTGGACAAATTGGATAATATACACCGATCACAAACAACTGATCATTAAATGCTTAATGAGCGGTTGTTGTATTAAATGTACCCATTGTTATCACCGAATAGAAAATTTAAGAAATTATGTTACGATTTATAAACTTTATATATATTTCATCTTTATCAATATCTTATGTTCAATGGCACCGACGAGATATTACATCTCTCTTTTCTTTATTCTGACGATTTGCCGCCCGCTAGCGAAAAGAATAAAATGTTTATATTTTTTTATATCTGTGAGAAAAAGAAAAAAAGAATAAAGAGATATCTCTTCTATTATTTTATATCTGACACAACTTTCTACTGGCTAAAGAAAAAAATAATTTTTAACGTACTTTATAGTGTCTTTTGTAAATTCAATACTTTTTCATATCATTAATTCATTTTTTTCTTAATACCATATTTTTGTACAAAATTTTATTTTGATCAAAGAAAAGTATACTTGCTATCCTTTTTACATATATATATTCTTAATAATCTTAATATCTAAATTTACTTACATCACACAGAATTCTCAAAAAAAGGTAAATCTTTCTATTCAATATTTTTGAATATAAAGTAATTTTTTAACAATGTTATAAGTTGACGCATTTTTCAGAATTTATTATATAAACTTCTTAAAACTGTCTAAAATGAACAGACAATAGCCACATACAATTAAAGAAAAAAATTTTCATATTTTCGGATATCTTGCTTCTTCATCATTTCTTCACAATAAATTTTCATGCTATCATGTTAACTAAGGATTAAGTGACCAATGCGGCCATGTCTGAATATCACTAAACAGAGCATCTCCAGGACTCAAAGTTTTCGAAATTTGTCGATGACCTAACAGTTTATAATCGGGTGCAATTTTACCAGCTTTGACACCGAATTCTATAATTTTTTGCGCAGCACGTAATTGTCCTTTTGGTGGTTTGACCGCATTGAATGTGCCGATAAAAGAGATGCCGATGCTTTTGTTATTATAACCGAAAGAATGAGCACCGACATAATCCCAACTTCTGCCAACATATGCAAGACCATCGCCTCCGACGAGGAAGTTATAAGCAATATCCGACCATCTTCTAGACTCGATGTGGAAAGTCTGAGCAAATCTCACATGGAATGTACATTGCGATTGCGTGTCGCAAAACTCTGTGGCGGTGTGACTAATAATCACATATGGGACTGGTAGCTTCAATTTTGTCAGAGGTTCTGAAGGCGGTTGCGCCCCCCATTCGTTCCTTTCGACAAAACGTACTGAAGTTACTGTTATACCTGGAAATTATAAAGACAATACACATACATAAAATATCCAAAATATAGCAAACATATAAATGAATTAAAAACTGGTTAATTTTGTATTAAATATAAATATCAAAATATTAATATCTTGATATATATTATAATGCATATTTTAACAATGAAATTTGATACATTTGAGATGTATAATGAGAATACAAAATGTTTCGCAACGTTCGGCTATAGTCATTTTATAACCGCGGAGCTAAAAATAGATAAATGAATATATAATAAATGCAAATATGAAAATGTAAAAGATAAATTAGAGCGATTTTGCAAAAGCATAGTACAATATTATTTATCTCGTAAATTTTCCAGATGGCTAATTACCCTCGAGCGATGAGTCTGGAATTTCCGGGAAAACTGGCGATGGCGGTGCGTCTGTATAACGAGCGAAATGTACAATAGCAATTACTATGGCAGTTAGAAATATTAAGGCTAGAGCGCACGATAAAAACGCACATCTCCACGTCCATAGCCATTGCGTCACTAAAATAATTACAAAAGCTATATTATTAAATACAACAGTAACAGATCTAAGCAACCTATTAAACATACAGCGCAATCGATTATTACCTTTATTTAATTTGGTATTTTGTGAAAAAATAGGTCTGTCGGCGACTCCATCATCCTTATTCGTCGACAAGTCCAAAATGTTAATGTCGGAAGCATTGACCTCGAATTTGCTTGCCTCCTGTATTGCAGTGGGGTTCGTGTAAACGAACTGCTTTATGGTAACCGGACCTTTGTAGAAGGTCTTGTTACCCAGATGCACATTCGTCGAGTTCTTCACGCATACATCGCCGAAGTTCGACGGATCGGCATTTGGGAGGACGACATCGCCATTCGTGGTGGCGATCGCTTGATGTTGCTCGACGATGGTCGAGGATACCGGCAGATTCGTGATCCAACCCTGTTCAACATCCGTCGTCTCCTCTTCTTCATCGTCGTCGTCTACGTCACTGCACTGCGTAGAGGAATCTCCAGCGCTACTATTGCCTGGAACAACTACCGTGGTTTCCTTCGCCGACTCTGCAACCTCGCCGCGAAATTTGTCGACCGCGTGACTTTCGACAGATGCAACGACACTGTTCGCGCGGTCCTGCTCCTTATTCTGATATTGATGATTATCGTCGGTTGTCTGCTGCTGCTGTTGTATCAATGTCACCATGCCCATGCACTATGTGGAAACCATACTTTCTTTACATTGGGGATGTTTTGCAATGTGATATGCCGCATGTAACAGAATGCGCTTCTACATCATTATTTTGAAAATAGTCGCCATCATATTTATATTTGTTTCAGAGTAAAATGACCATTATATACCTGTATTAGCAACAAGCAACAATAATTTTGAATTTTGTTTCTACATATTTATGGGAATTACGTCGATTGGAATGAAGCGACAAAAAAAATATGGATGCAAAATAAATGTCTTTCAACTATAAAAAATCTATAACGAATTGATTTCTTAGTAAAGTATGTATAATTATGAACAACTGATTATCCCGCTTAAACGATACATAGCACGCGTATACGTGAATTATATTCATTATAATATCATATTCTTTGGTATCGTTATTGTTATAAACATATATCGCAATGGGAAATTTTTAATTAGTCATAACAAGTTCAAGTTTGCATTTGCGATTTCACTAGGTAATTTCCTGCCATATATATCTTTTGACAAATTATATATCCATTCTAGGAACAAAGTATATTATGGAAATGAAGACATCTGCATGCAACACGCATCACGTTTAGAACGGGATCATCAGTAAAATAAAAAAAAAAAAACATATTACGGCCGCAGGGCGTCTCGACGCTCATCAGCGCTGGCTGATCAGATTGTTGACGAAATTAAAATATTAGCGTAATGGCGGCATTATCTCCGTTCGATACGACTCGTAACAGACTGCTGTCGCGCTGTCGAACATGCTCAGAAATCATCGGCCCCACTCTCTGCCTCTCTCTCACAATCAGCGGTGACTGTTAACGATATATAATGCGTGGCTCGTATGTTTATAGGTTTATACGATAACGCTGCTTCATGATTCTTGGGTTTTTCATGGAGCACATCGGATGAATCTGCGTCTTCTATCCGGATGTTCAAAAATTTCTAACACATCTCAATGACATAAAATATTTTTTATATTATTTTTATTGTATAATTTTTCTACAATCGAGAAATATTTGTCGCGCGCAAAATTATAAAACAAGTATTTTGCTAAAATAAAAAAAAAAAAAACGAAGAAAGACTTCAATTGAAGCGCATCATTCACGATCATTATCTACCAATTCGGCGCAACTGATCGATAATAATTCGCATTATTTGCTAAATGTTCCTGGTTACATATGGGTCACAATATCTTGTCGCAGTTTTAGCTGTCTCAAAATGCTTGAAAAAATCTACAAAAATTAATATATGTATAGTATATTCAAAAAGTTCATGCACTTTATTGATAAAATTTTTATTTTTAATTATTTAGGCACAGCAATTTTATCTCCCTCAAAATACTCTCCCTTCATCGTTATGCACTTGTGCTAACACGATTCCATTGCTGGAAGCAGTGCTGCAGGTTCTCATTAGATAGACTCTTCAGGAGCCTCGTCGACTCTTTGATAGTCTCCATGTCCCCGAAATGTTCATCCCACATGATAATTTTAATTTTTGGAAATAAAAAGAAGTCACACGGGGCTAAATCGGGCGAATAGGGACGGTAGTCCATGACGGTGATGTTGTTTTGACCGATAAATTCGCGTACAATGAGCGCCGTATGCGAAAGCGCTTATCCTGTTGCAAAAGATCCAGCGATTCCCCCCCACTTTCATAGCAGATTTCTGATAGATTGTATGTACACGTTTCATGAATTTTTGATCCGTTATTCCCGAGTTTAATAAAGAATTTCACGTTTGTTTTTCGCTCTTTTAAATTACTGTTATTTGCAAAATCCCAACGGCGTGCAAAAACTGTTTAAGAAAACTGTTACTATAAATCAAGTGTGAGTTTTTTTCAAGGCACAATTGGTACTGAAGGTCAACGAGACTTCCCATACATGAAGATATATCGGAAACACCAACAGTATTTCCAGCGCTGCCAAAAAAAAAATCAATGCATGAACTTTTTGAAGATACCATCTACATTCTTTGAAATCTGTAGAAAATAAACATGTACAACAAAAGTTAAAAAATAAATTTTAAATAATTTTTTATTAAGACCATGATATCCTATCTATTGTTAAAATATCGATAGGATCGAAATGACCCATATGTGACCTTTAACAGTTAAGAATGAGATTGACTCATACTCGAAATTACCTCACACAAATCATCGTTCCTGTTGACAGTGGTCACTTTGCCAACACAAAGCCCACCATCGATCTATGACGACATCTAAGGCACCGTCGTCGTGGAAGATACTTCGCGGAAAGGAAAACTTCATTCGAATCAATCCCGAGTTTTCGACACGTCGTCAAATCACTTGTTCTATTAGAAAATTAAATTTTTATTTTGCAGGAACAAAATACGATCCGGACACACGAATTCAGCCGGAACCACTATCTTCGTTGATCCTACGACACTGTCAGATAGATATTAGTGTGGATGATGACGCCATGCGGCTGCTGAAGGACAACGCGCCTTGGAGGTGGAATCGTGGAAATGCTCGTTCTCGCGAGAGTTGCAAGAGAATATAAAACAAAACGAAGAAAAGTAGATACGAAAACTGGTCTCTCGACAGCCTCGCGCAATGTCCTCATTAATACGGATAATAACGCTGTGGATTTTCCTACCGATACACCAATGGTACCGCGATGATCACCATGTCACGTACAATCTGCGCCATTTGCGACTCGCACTGCGTATTTTATAAAAGTTACCGTAATAAAAAAAAAACTTTATATTTTATATATCTCAGAAATCATCGGCCCCACTCTCTGCCTCTCTCTCACAATCAGCGGTGACTGTTAACGATATATAATGCGTGGCTCGTATGTTTATAGGTTTATACGATAACGCTGCTTCATGATTCTTGGGTTTTTCATGGAGCACATCGGATGAATCTGCGTCTTCTATCCGGATGTTCAAAAATTTCTAACACATCTCAATGACATAAAATATTTTTTATATTATTTTTATTGTATAATTTTTCTACAATCGAGAAATATTTGTCGCGCGCAAAATTATAAAACAAGTATTTTGCAATTATTAATATCCATTTTAAATTACAAAACTGTATATTTTCAAAAAATTCAAAGATGGAGAAAGAATATGATGCAAAGGAAAAAGAGAAGTCCATTTGTATGTGGAACAAACTTATATATTCAATTATACAATTTATATCATAAAGCCGTTTTACGTTAAATTTAATCGTAAAATTGTATTTTCTCTAAGAAGAAAACGTTTTGATAAATAATCTCTGAGAAAAAATGCAGTAGCATGAACTTTAGACTTTAGATAACATGCGATTTCTTTAAATCTCTTTGCTTGTGAGTAAAATAAAATTACGAATTAAAATAAATGTGTGTGTGTGTGTGTATTTAGAGTGTCGAGATATTAATGTAAACATCTTATTTCGATAATATTTTGCTAAAAATATATTATATATCGAATAATATATAAATCGTTGAACTTATATGGATATTTGACATGACCATAACCAATAATAAATGAAAGTATGTGATAAATGTGATAATTAACACGAATACGCACACATACGTATAAAATGATAATTTCTACAGTCTCAATCGGTATCTTTTTTTATGCCACCGCATTAGTTTATGATAAAGACTTTCATATCATAACTGATATCATGTTGAATTTATATGCGCGTTGTCGCATCAACTTTAGTTGTATAAAATTACAAGATACGGCTAAAATCGTAACATATGTAACCGAATATTTTGTGTAAAAATCAAATTGTAGATTTTTTTTCCCCAGAAAAATAGGATATTGGCAAAAAAATATTTTTAAAGTGTAAAAATAAACTATCTATTCCTTATACAATTTATGTAAACAATACTAGGATTTTGTAAAAATCTGGATTGAGAGAAAGAGAGAGATTGAGAAGAAAAACCTTGTTGAGAAAGGGTTAATACTTGTTTGCAATTCAATTCATTTAAACAAAGCCAAGTAAATAACAAATTCTTAGTGTGTATATGTGGTACAACACAAATTGATTAGAGAGATTAAAAGTTACTAAGAAATTTAATATCACATCATTAAATCAATATAATTATCAAGTTTTATTGAAGATAACACAGTGAAAGTGATTCTTAAAATGCATACCAAGTGTAATATCGATAATATGTATATATGCAGCAATAACAATATTCGTTTTGTGTCTTCTAAATGTATTAAATGATTATTTTTTTAATATCTAAATCTTTGCCATAACAGGAGAGGAAAATTTCATATATTAATATCTTAATAATAAATAATTAATACATCCTGTCTGTGTCTCTCATTCTAGCATTAAAACTGACCCCTGCAATAATATAGTTCTATGTAACTATAATATAATACGCGTCTTTTTTTACTATCAGCAACATTGCAATAATTTATAGTTAAACAACTCGCGCAGTTCACATTAGTTCTATAACTTGTGTAGTAAGTAGGTTGTAGCCTTGTCTTTTCTTAAAATTATGCATCTAATTTCCTATTACATTGTGAAATCACTATATAATATAGTATGCAAAATTCTATTAATTTAATGCATCAGGTTCCATTTAAATGTTATCCCACTTGGTCCAACAATTTTTCCATGTTGACAAGTTGATCAGGTCTTTATATGATCTTTAATGTTAGACACTGTCATCTAGTGAATAGAAAAATACAATATCTTTGTTTTAAACAATTATTTTGGTGTTGCAAATATATTAAAAAAGGATTACTTTTATAATAACAAATCAAATCATATGAGATGTACCCCAGGTACTAATAGTCATTATATATAGTAATATATAAAATTATTCTTTTCTTACCATGATACCACCATTTTGTTTTTTTTGGATTCTTGTTGCAAGTTTTAACATAAAATGTATTGTCAGGTGGCCTCTTCTGCATAGAACAATATTTGTATTATTTGCATATTTTAAGATAAATATTAAGACTCACATATATATTTACATAGTAGCTAAATCATACCTTCTCTTTACAACTGCTTAACATGGAAACAATACTCAAGCAAATGCTTTGCACGCTAAGGGCAGGAGACCAATCCTCTGTTAATATGGATAAACAAATATGACCATTGCTATAAACATGTGGATGTATAGGGATATTTCCACCAATGAAAGTCACTTCTGGTGAATCAAACGGATATTTAGAACTGAATTTAAATTGAAGCTGAAATTGTTCTCCCTCATATAGCGTGCCTTTAGCACCTTCCATATGAACAATCCATTGTGTCAAATTCTGTCCAGCGGATTCTCCATCTACATGTACACCTGGTGGTGGCTCGCGTATTAAAGACATCAATTCCTTCTGGAGTCTTCGCTAGAATATCAAATAAATTCACTTAATGTAACATTTTATATATAAATAATTTTATAGCAAAAAATTATTTTGTTCAAAGAGATATATTATATATCTATTTTTTCAAAAATATATATTGATGTTTTGCACTCCTTTTGATAAATAATTAATTTTATTTTAGAGACTTCTACATACATTGCTATTTTAAAACATGCAAAATAATCTCAATTATATAGTAATAATTAATCAGAAAAAAATTAATATGACAAAAATTGATTAATGAGTAAATCGATAATAGTGATTAAATAAATAATAGAAACAATTAAAAAATGTTTTTTCCAAAGTATACACATTTATTTGTTACTAATGACATAATTTTTTATAAAAAATGTACACGAATATTTTGTCACTAAGGTCATATATTTTTCGTTCGTAATGTCCATTACAGAACTACGCTCAGTTGTTCGCATTAAGGGAGCGAGAAAAATTGAAAAGATATTTTTTTATTTTTTCTTATTTTCTTATTTATTCAGGATATGGATGTGGATATTGAATATCCACAGTTGTTCCGATTGTTTTGGGATATATACAAAGATCGTAGAAAAATAAAAACGGACGTACCTTCGATGGGGA
Source organism: Formica exsecta (assembly GCF_003651465.1). NCBI lineage: Eukaryota > Metazoa > Arthropoda > Insecta > Hymenoptera > Formicidae > Formica > Formica exsecta. The sequence continues at coordinate 2,550,046 of NW_021849211.1, forward strand.
CGTTGCTGCCATTGTCGTTAAACAGCTCTCCATCGAAATACATAACCGTGGCTTATCACGAGGCGATCCCTCGATTATTCGCCCGTGCACCTTCCTTTCTCAGAAAGAAATGTGTCCACCTCGAAAGATCAGAAGTTTCACATTTTTTCACAATCTTATCTTATATTCTCGCAGTCGAGGTGAAAGAGCGGCTAGAGGAAGAGGATAATATCAAGGGCGATAATAGTTTCGACTGGAAACGCTATATGACACTATGACAGCGTTGACAGCTACATTCACATAATACGGCGAACCATGGCGAACAGTCGCGAGGTGCGAAGCGTTCGATGGTCTCATACGTATACATACATACATACGTCATATTCATATATACGATACACGAAATATATATAAACGTTATTTCTATGACGATAAGAATATAATACTAGCCGCGCGATGAGATAAACGATTATCACGACCGGTCTCGATTCACAAATGTATAAATATAAACTCAATATTCGGAGAAATAAAATCTATTATTGAATTTCTGAGAAATTCAATAGCAGATAGTAAGACGAAGGGCTAAATCTAAATATCTTATAAAAGTTCTTTTGATAATTGTAGTATTTTTCTGCAAAGCAGAAGCAATAAAGAATTTATTTTATAAGATCAAGTTGTATATTCTTTAGCAAAATATAAAGGAAACAAACACACACATTATATACACATATATATTACATATACATATATATATATATATAATTTGGACTTGAATAATTACATACATACTGTGCCCTAACTGATGTTGGTAATCTTGAGTTAAGGTGAGTTTTTAATTTTAGGATTTAGCGTAATTCTAGTGACATTAGCGGATACGCGACAGCGAGTGCTATACACAATTATCCTTACTTGTTTATGGTTATAGCGAAAAAATATTTTTACGGATGACGTTTATACGGCGAAATTGGCGGAGAAACGTTGCGTTGCGGTTATTATTACGCGGCTGACGTGCTCGGATTCTGCGTATCAGAGGACGGATTGTGCAATGGAGAGCATATTCCACGAGAAGGTAAACTCGCCGATGTGGTATAATTAATCTGATGTTGATCCCTCCGCGGAAGAGAGACAGGATTGCGCTTACGACCTGGCAATGTTTCGCAGCAAGAGGGGTATCTATGCGCCCAGCATTGCCTGAACGCGCTTCTACAGGGTCCCTACTTTAACGCCGTGGATTTGGCAAATTTTGGTCATCAGATGGACGAAGAGGAGAGAATCCGGATGGCCGAGTCGGGCGTCGACAGTGAAGATTACAAATTGTTTCTAGAGGTAAATACGACAATGTCACGCAAGTGACGTTTTTTCAAGTGTCACGTATATATTTATAGTATACAAATAAAAGCACCCCTATATGCAACGTGGTTTAAATTATCGAGAACACATCACTCTTTTTCTCTTCAAAATTTAACATATAAGTGCTTGGCATTGCTATTATTTTCCCCAAGAGCCAAGCAAATTATATTTGTAACAATAGCATATTGCTTCTTGTGTGTATTTAGCAACCATCAGGAAACATGGACGACAGTGGATACTTTTCAGTTCAAGTTATTAGCAGTGCTTTGAAAGTTTGGGGTTTAGAACTGATTCCATATAACAGCACGGAACCAACAGCTTTACTGGCACAGAATGATCCTTCGTAGGTTATTGATAATTTATTCCAATCGATTTGTGTTTTGTTTTCAGATATTTTGTTCTATTGCACTTGCGAAAAAGCACTCCTTTCAAATATTTTGTAGAATAATTACAATAATAATGTAAGAAATATATAAATAAATGCATTATGAATAATGATACTTAGGGGCCTATTCTGTAACTTTTAACAATGTCAATATGTATCATTGTGCAGCTAAAACTTATTGGTACGCAAAATAGCTGCGCAATGATACCTAACGACATCGTTAAAAGTTACAGAATAGGCCCCTAAGTATCATTATTCATAATGCATTTATTTATATATTTCTTACATTATTATTGTAATTATTCTACAAAATATTTGAAAGGAGTGCTTTTTCGCAAGTGCAATAGAACAAAATATCTGAAAACAAAACACAAATCGATTGGAATAAATTATCAATAACCTACGAAGGATCATTCTGTGCCAGTAAAGCTGTTGGTTCCGTGCTGTTATATGGAATCAGTTCTAAACCCCAAACTTTCAAAGCACTGCTAATAACTTGAACTGAAAAGTATCCACTGTCGTCCATGTTTCCTGATGGTTGCTAAATACACACAAGAAGCAATATGCTATTGTTACAAATATAATTTGCTTGGCTCTTGGGGAAAATAATAGCAATGCCAAGCACTTATATGTTAAATTTTGAAGAGAAAAAGAGTGATGTGTTCTCGATAATTTAAACCACGTTGCATATAGGGGTGCTTTTATTTGTATACTATAAATATATACGTGACACTTGAAAAAACGTCACTTGCGTGACATTGTCGTATTTACCTCTAGAAACAATTTGTAATCTTCACTGTCGACGCCCGACTCGGCCATCCGGATTCTCTCCTCTTCGTCCATCTGATGACCAAAATTTGCCAAATCCACGGCGTTAAAGTAGGGACCCTGTAGAAGCGCGTTCAGGCAATGCTGGGCGCATAGATACCCCTCTTGCTGCGAAACATTGCCAGGTCGTAAGCGCAATCCTGTCTCTCTTCCGCGGAGGGATCAACATCAGATTAATTATACCACATCGGCGAGTTTACCTTCTCGTGGAATATGCTCTCCATTGCACAATCCGTCCTCTGATACGCAGAATCCGAGCACGTCAGCCGCGTAATAATAACCGCAACGCAACGTTTCTCCGCCAATTTCGCCGTATAAACGTCATCCGTAAAAATATTTTTTCGCTATAACCATAAACAAGTAAGGATAATTGTGTATAGCACTCGCTGTCGCGTATCCGCTAATGTCACTAGAATTACGCTAAATCCTAAAATTAAAAACTCACCTTAACTCAAGATTACCAACATCAGTTAGGGCACAGTATGTATGTAATTATTCAAGTCCAAATTATATATATATATATGTATATGTAATATATATGTGTATATAATGTGTGTGTTTGTTTCCTTTATATTTTGCTAAAGAATATACAACTTGATCTTATAAAATAAATTCTTTATTGCTTCTGCTTTGCAGAAAAATACTACAATTATCAAAAGAACTTTTATAAGATATTTAGATTTAGCCCTTCGTCTTACTATCTGCTATTGAATTTCTCAGAAATTCAATAATAGATTTTATTTCTCCGAATATTGAGTTTATATTTATACATTTGTGAATCGAGACCGGTCGTGATAATCGTTTATCTCATCGCGCGGCTAGTATTATATTCTTATCGTCATAGAAATAACGTTTATATATATTTCGTGTATCGTATATATGAATATGACGTATGTATGTATGTATACGTATGAGACCATCGAACGCTTCGCACCTCGCGACTGTTCGCCATGGTTCGCCGTATTATGTGAATGTAGCTGTCAACGCTGTCATAGTGTCATATAGCGTTTCCAGTCGAAACTATTATCGCCCTTGATATTATCCTCTTCCTCTAGCCGCTCTTTCACCTCGACTGCGAGAATATAAGATAAGATTGTGAAAAAATGTGAAACTTCTGATCTTTCGAGGTGGACACATTTCTTTCTGAGAAAGGAAGGTGCACGGGCGAATAATCGAGGGATCGCCTCGTGATAAGCCACGGTTATGTATTTCGATGGAGAGCTGTTTAACGACAATGGCAGCAACGTCCCCATCGAAGGTACGTCCGTTTTTATTTTTCTACGATCTTTGTATATATCCCAAAACAATCGGAACAACTGTGGATATTCAATATCCACATCCATATCCTGAATAAATAAGAAAATAAGAAAAAATAAAAAAATATCTTTTCAATTTTTCTCGCTCCCTTAATGCGAACAACTGAGCGTAGTTCTGTAATGGACATTACGAACGAAAAATATATGACCTTAGTGACAAAATATTCGTGTACATTTTTTATAAAAAATTATGTCATTAGTAACAAATAAATGTGTATACTTTGGAAAAAACATTTTTTAATTGTTTCTATTATTTATTTAATCACTATTATCGATTTACTCATTAATCAATTTTTGTCATATTAATTTTTTTCTGATTAATTATTACTATATAATTGAGATTATTTTGCATGTTTTAAAATAGCAATGTATGTAGAAGTCTCTAAAATAAAATTAATTATTTATCAAAAGGAGTGCAAAACATCAATATATATTTTTGAAAAAATAGATATATAATATATCTCTTTGAACAAAATAATTTTTTGCTATAAAATTATTTATATATAAAATGTTACATTAAGTGAATTTATTTGATATTCTAGCGAAGACTCCAGAAGGAATTGATGTCTTTAATACGCGAGCCACCACCAGGTGTACATGTAGATGGAGAATCCGCTGGACAGAATTTGACACAATGGATTGTTCATATGGAAGGTGCTAAAGGCACGCTATATGAGGGAGAACAATTTCAGCTTCAATTTAAATTCAGTTCTAAATATCCGTTTGATTCACCAGAAGTGACTTTCATTGGTGGAAATATCCCTATACATCCACATGTTTATAGCAATGGTCATATTTGTTTATCCATATTAACAGAGGATTGGTCTCCTGCCCTTAGCGTGCAAAGCATTTGCTTGAGTATTGTTTCCATGTTAAGCAGTTGTAAAGAGAAGGTATGATTTAGCTACTATGTAAATATATATGTGAGTCTTAATATTTATCTTAAAATATGCAAATAATACAAATATTGTTCTATGCAGAAGAGGCCACCTGACAATACATTTTATGTTAAAACTTGCAACAAGAATCCAAAAAAAACAAAATGGTGGTATCATGGTAAGAAAAGAATAATTTTATATATTACTATATATAATGACTATTAGTACCTGGGGTACATCTCATATGATTTGATTTGTTATTATAAAAGTAATCCTTTTTTAATATATTTGCAACACCAAAATAATTGTTTAAAACAAAGATATTGTATTTTTCTATTCACTAGATGACAGTGTCTAACATTAAAGATCATATAAAGACCTGATCAACTTGTCAACATGGAAAAATTGTTGGACCAAGTGGGATAACATTTAAATGGAACCTGATGCATTAAATTAATAGAATTTTGCATACTATATTATATAGTGATTTCACAATGTAATAGGAAATTAGATGCATAATTTTAAGAAAAGACAAGGCTACAACCTACTTACTACACAAGTTATAGAACTAATGTGAACTGCGCGAGTTGTTTAACTATAAATTATTGCAATGTTGCTGATAGTAAAAAAAGACGCGTATTATATTATAGTTACATAGAACTATATTATTGCAGGGGTCAGTTTTAATGCTAGAATGAGAGACACAGACAGGATGTATTAATTATTTATTATTAAGATATTAATATATGAAATTTTCCTCTCCTGTTATGGCAAAGATTTAGATATTAAAAAAATAATCATTTAATACATTTAGAAGACACAAAACGAATATTGTTATTGCTGCATATATACATATTATCGATATTACACTTGGTATGCATTTTAAGAATCACTTTCACTGTGTTATCTTCAATAAAACTTGATAATTATATTGATTTAATGATGTGATATTAAATTTCTTAGTAACTTTTAATCTCTCTAATCAATTTGTGTTGTACCACATATACACACTAAGAATTTGTTATTTACTTGGCTTTGTTTAAATGAATTGAATTGCAAACAAGTATTAACCCTTTCTCAACAAGGTTTTTCTTCTCAATCTCTCTCTTTCTCTCAATCCAGATTTTTACAAAATCCTAGTATTGTTTACATAAATTGTATAAGGAATAGATAGTTTATTTTTACACTTTAAAAATATTTTTTTGCCAATATCCTATTTTTCTGGGGAAAAAAAATCTACAATTTGATTTTTACACAAAATATTCGGTTACATATGTTACGATTTTAGCCGTATCTTGTAATTTTATACAACTAAAGTTGATGCGACAACGCGCATATAAATTCAACATGATATCAGTTATGATATGAAAGTCTTTATCATAAACTAATGCGGTGGCATAAAAAAAGATACCGATTGAGACTGTAGAAATTATCATTTTATACGTATGTGTGCGTATTCGTGTTAATTATCACATTTATCACATACTTTCATTTATTATTGGTTATGGTCATGTCAAATATCCATATAAGTTCAACGATTTATATATTATTCGATATATAATATATTTTTAGCAAAATATTATCGAAATAAGATGTTTACATTAATATCTCGACACTCTAAATACACACACACACACACATTTATTTTAATTCGTAATTTTATTTTACTCACAAGCAAAGAGATTTAAAGAAATCGCATGTTATCTAAAGTCTAAAGTTCATGCTACTGCATTTTTTCTCAGAGATTATTTATCAAAACGTTTTCTTCTTAGAGAAAATACAATTTTACGATTAAATTTAACGTAAAACGGCTTTATGATATAAATTGTATAATTGAATATATAAGTTTGTTCCACATACAAATGGACTTCTCTTTTTCCTTTGCATCATATTCTTTCTCCATCTTTGAATTTTTTGAAAATATACAGTTTTGTAATTTAAAATGGATATTAATAATTGCAAAATACTTGTTTTATAATTTTGCGCGCGACAAATATTTCTCGATTGTAGAAAAATTATACAATAAAAATAATATAAAAAATATTTTATGTCATTGAGATGTGTTAGAAATTTTTGAACATCCGGATAGAAGACGCAGATTCATCCGATGTGCTCCATGAAAAACCCAAGAATCATGAAGCAGCGTTATCGTATAAACCTATAAACATACGAGCCACGCATTATATATCGTTAACAGTCACCGCTGATTGTGAGAGAGAGGCAGAGAGTGGGGCCGATGATTTCTGAGCATGTTCGACAGCGCGACAGCAATCTGTTACGAGTCGTATCGAACGGAGATAATGCCGCCATTACGCTAATATTTTAATTTCGTCAACAATCTGATCAGCCAGCGCTGATGAGCGTCGAGACGCCCTGCGGCCGTAATATCCATTCTTTTCGGTAATAACGGATGTTGAACATTATACATATATATATATATATATATATATATATATATATAACACGATGCATTTTAATAATTGTAACGCTGTACTTTATAGGGTGAACCTTTTCAAAAAATGAAGGATAGATTGCTAAAGAAATTAGGAGTACAGGAAAAAGAATTCGAAAAGGTAGGCATCCTTAGCTAATCTTTTTTGATCTCTTATGAGAATTCATAAAAAAACTTTGAAGTTTAAGTTCGCGGTGGTGTCAATGGGCAAGCCACAGTTCATTATCGACTCGCCGGACTGTTGTATCAAAGTCGACGATTTCCTTCCTAGATTTTCCGGTCAGAGTAAGTATAAATTATGTTTCTATTCTCCATTTTCTAACGCATGCGAATAAAGTGAGCGTCGAATAATCGCATAGTCTCACTATATTTAGTACATAGTACATTGTAATATGATGCTGATGAAGAATAAATTTTGTAGTCTATCCACTTTTAAACGCAGGCACATCGCCACACAGGCCTTGGCTTGGCCTGGAACATGTCAACAAAGCGCCAAAGCGCTCTCGTATCAACTACCTCGAAAAGGCCATTAAGATTTACAATTAAATTTCCACCACACGAAGAAGAAATTAAATTAGGCAGCCACTTATAATAATTTATATACGACTCTGTATAGTAAGAGAATGACGTCTGATATACTAAAGGTTGGAAAATGCTTTTATGTATTCGTTTCTTCAGCCAGATTAAAACTATGCAATTTTAATACTGCGAGAACGATATCGGAAGGTAAATCCAAGCTTTGTATACGATGAATTATAAGATTGTCGTGAAATGTGCAGTGCTATTTTATGCATCATGGAAGAGCGATAAAATAGTTCCTCGATTCGAATTTGTAAAAGTTTTATTGGCCCGATGCTTACTTTGGCGTCACTCAGTACGGATTTTCGCCTAGACTTCGAGAATGTTTGATTATAAAATGCACATACATTGTACCTAATATTATTGTGTCTCTGATAATTCTCTCTAATAAACTATTTCTTTCTTTTTTTTTATTTTATTTTATTAGGAAAACGTGACTTTTGTGTGAGAAATATACCGGCTTTTATCCTATCACGTAAAATCTGTATATAATTGTTACATCCCAAGAGGTACCATATTATGTTCTGCATGATGTAACATTTAACACTCGTAACGTATTATTGGTATCGAGAAAGATTGCCTACACACTCCCCTTTTATGCTGTGTCTGTATTCAGAATATTCAAAATGTGGAGCTTGCCATTAATATTGTGCTAGAAAAAAGAGCGATGTCACATTTTTAATTTACCCGAAGATTTTGTGACGCAAAGTATATCGTCTCATAAAAATTCTAACATTTAAGACAAATCTATTCCATTGATTCGAAATATAATTCAAGAATTTCCTTCTCTTTTGTATTTTCTTCGTATTTTCGAACAAAATCTAGAAAACTATTTTATTTTATGTCGCGTTATAAGAATATAAGAGGATAGAAAGTGCGTAAGCTAAATTTCTAAGTTGCCTTTCCTGGAATATTATTCTTCTTAGAGCATATTTTTTGTGAGTTTTATCTTGTATATTTTTTACTATATAATGCCAGTACGTAAAATGCAAATATAAAAGGGTATATAGATATCTAAAACAAGAAATTGACGAAACGAGCAATGCTTAATCTAGACAAAGAAATTCTCGGTGAGATGCAAACGCTAGTTTAAGCAAATCGCATATAATAACGTATTCGTTTTTTTCTTTTTTTTTTTCACCGCTTCACCTTTAACTGCTCCATTTTTGAGAAGCAATGTGTAGGAGATAATGATTTAATCATCCAGAAATCATCATAGTATTTTCTTATTAAATTGATCATAAATTAGCAACTTATTTTTCCTTTTTATATTTAATTTATAAAATACGACAAAAAAGTAGATCTCGCACGAATGATTTTCAGGAAAGTAACCCGCGTGTTGCGCAAGAGCTCTGCTATTTGCGGATACTTATTTATCATTTTCTACACCTTACTGTGATCAATTCAATTTAGCCAACATGTATTTAAACATCATACCGCCGCCTCTGGAATATTCGAAATAGTTTAATTGTAAATGTCAAAGAAGAGGGATACCGAGCTTTCTACGTGTGCATTATTTAATAAATTTCATTTTATGTTAAGAAACTGTTTATTACTCATAAGTTTTAAATGAGTTAGATCTATAAGGATGTAAATTTAAGCTATTTTGAATGTTTAAACTTCTAAAGAATTGCAGACCACTTGAAAGTCATAACAAAATCATAATGTGTTCAAAGTGCAAAAGCGAAATTTGTACTTTGTAAAGTGGCATAAAATGGTACACCAAACACACACACATACACACACACATGTACAT